>NC_064293.1:22382518-22412378 GCF_019186545.1 Solanum stenotomum | reverse complement strand
AGAAGATGTAGCGCACGTATGCGTCAGTACTTGAAAGGTACTGAGCAGGCATGATAGAGTAAAGCTGAAAGAACATATAACTGAACAAAGCAATAAAGCAATGAAATTATCTTAACATGATATAGATACTGAATACTGAGCTAACTGAATGCAATGACCAATTTATAACATGCTGACTGAATACTGAATGAACTGTAAATGTGGTCAATGCAATAGAGTCTGACTGAACTGTGGGAGCTACTAATAATCGACATAAAACCACATGAGCTAAATGTGGAGTTCGATGTATAAGCCCCATCGAGAGGACCCAATATATCCTGCCAGAGGTATAGAGGCATGCTGGCGTGATCACTAAACTGATGTTGCCCACAGAGGGGACTTACACCTACGTGGCTCGTAGTTCTGGGACTATATGGGTACGCTGAACCCTAGTCCAACTCGGTATTATGCTACTCCTAATGAATTAAGTAATTAATACATTATGACTGAATTTCTGTAAGTTACTGGATAGCTCGAACTGAACATGCAAACTGAGAATGCAACAATTAATCTGATACATGTATAATTGAATACTGAAATATCTGACCTAGCATGTGTAATTCAAGAACTAAAGAAATACATAGCTAGAGTTCTGAAATTCATGCGATAAACTGAGCAATAACATGATAATCTAATTTGGAACATTTAAATAATTAATTCATGATGACCTGTTCAAATTCTAGAAACCCTAGGTCTGTTCATAATCATGGAATCAAGAATTTGACTGAATTCTAGGGACCTAATGGGCGAAAGGAACCCACTAGTGAAATCCCACGTACCTGGTGACGAATCTCATAGAGAAATCTTTCGATTTCGGGGCTGGAACTGAAGAAACCTCGCTGCGTTTATGAACTAGGGTTCTTGACCTTTTTCTCCTTCTTGATTCTAATTTTCTAAATTTTGATTAATGATTTTGACTAAGGTAAGTTCTAATTATGTTTCTAGGCTTAAACTGATTAAAATGACGTATCTTAGCGGTTAAATGAAATAGGAAAAGACCAAAAGACCCCTGATTTAACTGCTGTCGGAGTGACTGACGGAATGGACCTACGGTCCGTCAATCAATCGACGGTCCATCGATTGGGTCCATAGGTCGAGTCTGCCCGACAGGCTTCACTAAAACAGGCATAACTTTTTACTCGGAGGTCGAAATTTAGCAAACTCGGTGGCGTTGCAAAGATAATTCAATTATCTATCTAACCATAGGTTATGGGACATATAATCCATTTTGTGCTAAGAGTTATGACCATCTGAAGTTGTCACATCAATATTTTTCAGCTAACTGGCTGCTGACCCTCATCTACGGTCAGACCTACGGACATAGACCACGGACCGTGGTCTGATCTACGGACCGTGGGTCTATCCGTGAGTCGGGACTTAGCCAAATTTTCTGACTGAGTTATGTGGAAATTTTCTGTCACGAACAATGGACCTGCCGGACGGACCGTGAGTCCATCTACGGTCTGTGGATGGTATCCGTGAGTGCCACTTGTAACACCAGAAATCTGAAATCTCTATTTTCGGATACGGGGTGTTACAAGTACAGTGTTAAAGCAAGTGCTCTATAGTAGCGTTTGTATCTCCACACATTGGACAACTCATATAATCAACAATGCCCCATCCAAGAAACCTATCTCTGGTGTATAATCGTCCCAATATAGTCAAGTACATAATGAATGTCCATTTAGGTGGACCACTGATACTGCAGTTAACCTCCTCCATGAGACTTCTTGATAATTTCCTCTAATCGTCACATATAATTTTCTACCCGAGCATTTGGCCATACTTCCAAGTTTGGCCATGTTCATTTGAGCTTCTTCAATATACTTTCTCTCTTACCAGACTTGTTTCAACACCCATTATACTTGTTTTGGTTCATCTTTTGATGCGTAATTGTGTCTCCTTCTACTATAATATTCATTTACTAATTATTCCCATAAATTCCATTTTACTATCATTTTATTTATGTATTTTATTGATTTAAAATTTCTATTATACCAATTCATGTGATATTTTTCTTTCCCTTTTAAATAGAAGCGATTCCATTGGAATATGACAATTGAAGGTTCCATAAAGGATAATTTTATGAAAAAATGTTCAATCAGCACAATGTTCCAAAAATCGACGAAGTGAGAAATGTGGTGAAGGATCTGGTCCCTCGCGCCATACTGGAGGCTCCCGGACTCGCGGAGAGCATGTAAGAAAACTGGTACAATTATTTTCATTTTGTCAAGTTACAGTTTTTTCAACGTTATTCCTCTAGCAATAACTTTGATGGATATGATTTCAATTTTAGGCGACTGTTCTTGGATGGCCAGCTCATCCACACGATCTTTTGAAGAAAACACATACCAAAAGAAACGATGAGTTTGTGGATCTGAAGTCTAAGAGCACATATGTAAGTAACACCAAACATTGCTGATTATCTTTCTTAATTTTTGTTAAGAATTTTCTTAGTCGTCATTCATCATGTTTATCCCAAATATTAACCACATGTTTATAATATTTGAATATTATAATGATGGCGGTTAATGTCATATTAGTGTAGTTGATGTCTCTATATAATTTTCCAGTGTGGATGAAATCTTTAACAGCTAACAAAACATCATTGTGCATCACTGGCCCTGATTTATCAGTGCAACCGAGACTATCTATAATTTCTTGGTTGGTGACTTCAGTACATAGAGTAGTTTGCTATTCTAGAGTAAGTGTAGTTCCCCTTCTCATAGTCGATATGCTTAATGTTGGTAGCGTAGGAGCTGCAGAATCCATAAGACTCTTTTAAAATGTAACATTTTTGGTTTGTATGACCTCAAGAGTTGTAAGCTTGGTTCTTCTTAGAGTAGTTTGCGGTTCTAGAGTAAGTGTAGGTCCCTTTGTCATAATCGATGTCTACTGCTGGTAGCGTAGGAGCTGCAGAACCCATAAGACTCTTCTAAAATGTAACATTTTCAGTTTGTATAACCTCAAGAGTTGGAAACTTTGTTCTTGATAGAGTAATTTGTTGTTCTAGAGTTTGTGTAGGTCCCCTTCTCATAATCGATATGTCTACTGTTGGTAGCGTAGGAGCTGCAGAACGTATAAGACACTTCTAAAATGTAACATTTTTAGTTTGTATGACTTCACGAGTTGTAAGCTTGGTTCTTGTTAGAGTAGTTTGATGTTCTAGAGTTATTGTAGGTCCCCTTCTTGACCGATGAATCTGGCAGTATTGTTGTACTTCCTGTCTCTGCTGAAAGTGCGGGATTGTTCCCAAAACGTATAGCTGGAGCAAAAGGTTCTGATATTGTCTTAGAAGCAATACTGGAGGCAGATGTGGCAAAGAATGCCAAAGAATTAAAATGTGAATGATGAGGTTTACTTTCCAACTTTAAGACCAATTCTGTAATCTTATTAAAAGACAACACATTAGAGGTTTACTAAGTTTATGGTTCTTTTGAAGCCTATATGTTAGGCTTCCTCGTGTTTAGACAATGTGAATTACATTTCATCTAAAATGCATAGATTTTCATAGAATAGCTTAGTTTGGTAGGTTTGTACTTTTGTTTGGTGATCCTCTATATCCTTCCTTTCAAAAGTTCTTAGCATGTTTAGTTGTATGATTTTGAACTATCATATCTTTACTAACTATTATGAAATGCTATCTTTTCAGTTCTGAAAAAAAAAACTTAGTCCCTAAAAGACTATTTTTGTACACTGAATAGAAATTACATGTGCGTATGTCAAAATAAATGTTAATTGCATCTGAAGAAATGATAAGTGTGGTGGAGGTATTTTCAATGACAAAGATGGTCGACTGATATCATTTGTCGTGTATATTTATAATCGCTACACATTTTTCTTAAAATAATATCATTTATTTATTTTTCAGGATGCTATGAATCTGGCGATTCTCCGACAATAGATTTTTCAAAGATTTACATGGATGAAGTGGGTGGGGTTAAGAAGGCATGTATATATGGTCTTGGTTCTTAAGTTGTTTTCAATGAGAACGTTGGTTGATCATCTGCTTCAACTTCTCAACCTCAAGATTGTAGTTTTGATGCTTGAGTGAAGGAATACGTTCAAGAAATGAAGGAGGAGATGAAACATTAGATGAGAGAAGAGATGAGAGAAGAGTTGCGTGAAGAAATGAAAAACGAAATGCAGCTAGAAATGCAATAGCAAGTTGATAAGATTCTCCAAGAACGTCTTCCCATCCTCATAGCTGGTCTACCTAAACCACCCCTGATACACTACCCGCTGGTACACCTCCAACTAGTACACCACATTATCTTAGACATGACCCATCATCAAATAATGATATGAGTCATTTAAAATTTCCAAACTATTGTAGGCATATCTTTCATTGTTTGTTTCTGTATTTGGATTTGTTTTGAACACTTCATCTTAGCTTTTGCATTGTTTTAGTCAAGTTATAATTTATCAAAGGATCACTGGATTTTATTATGTTTTCAGACTTTATAAGATTCATAAAAGCTATTGATTAATATAAATATATAAAGTGAAACTTTACTATTGAATTACCATTTAGTTAGTAATATGGCAATATACATTACCGATTCACTAACCGAATATTGACCATAAATAATATATATTTCCAACAAAATCACAATAAGTTAGTAAGCTTCCTAACGAATTACTAATGAGCTTTTTGTGTTTCTAAAATACTAACCAATTAGTAACATAATTTACATGAGTAGATAGTCATTCTTAGTTACAGATTTTAAATTCGTTGGTAATTTACCAATGAAACACCAACACATTTTTTTCTTTACTGAAATTACAAACTGATTACCAATGTATTTTGCTGAGTTTACTATCGAGCTTACCAACCAAGTTGTTATCTGTCATATAATTGCTAACCAAATACTAACAATATTTTATTTTATTTTAGTATATTTGCCAACATATCACCAACATAATTTACTAGTGAAGAACCAAATTTACTAACTCTTTTCTCTTCGTTAGTAAACTTCCTAACAATATGCCAACCGAAAATTGGTTGGTGAATTTACCAACAAAAATTTCAATGCCACATTTCAACAATTACCAACAAGTCATTTATGTGTTTACCAACTGATCTTTAGTTGGTAAAACTGAAATGGGTTGGTAAAATTATAGACAAGCTTTTTAGCAACAGATTAACACTAGTTGGCATTCGGTTGGAAAAATCATTTGGACTGACATGTTACCTTGTCTCAAATTAATTAATTCTTGAGTCTTAGCCTCCCTCATCTCTCTTGGGAAGAACCTGTTAAGAAAAGTTACGGTAAAACACTCCGAAGTCATCGGAGCATTATTTTCACCGTTGTTTTCCACTGCGTGAACCAAATGTGAGCTACATCCTTAAGCTGGTAGGACGCCAACTCTATTCAATTCCAATCATTTGCATCACTTCAAAGATCTTTTTGACCTGATCAATAATATTTTGGTGGTCTTTACCAACTTGTGACTGTAGGAACTCAGGTGGATTCATTCGAACAAAATCTCGAACCCTTACTACAATTGACCCACCACTACTATTTGCAGGAACTAGAACCTGTTGAATGCTCTAGTTGGCTACACTCTAAGCTAATAGTTAAATAGTGTTCCAAAACTCTACATTTGAAACCTCATGATCTGGGACTGGAGGAACTGTGTTGGCTTTGAGAGCATTGGCATTCCTTACATAAGCTCTGCGAGGAGGCATGATATGAAATGCATAATGTCAATTAAAACGAGAAGTTGGATCATACCTCATGCACGATAAGAGTATCAAATAAAGTAAAGTTTTCCTAACACACTTTGCAACCTCCCTCTCATTAGATGTGGTGCACTTCACACCCATGAAAAGGACTCTACTAAGTGCAGATTTACAGACATCCTAGGACACTTGAACTTAAGGATCTGATACCAAATTTATCTCTCCACGAGGCTACCCCCTTGACGTAAACACGGGACCTAGGATCATGAGTGACCCCAAGCTAACCTTGAGCTGGCATATCATAAGCATACAAGATAAACTGAAATGAGAAAATACTGTGCAGAAGTTGAAGACTTGATATAAACTGAAATGGGGAATACCTAATGCTATATATATATATAAATTGTGAGCTTAATGAAAACTGAAAGATCAAACTCCAAGCTAAAACTTAATCAAACTATGTCTGAAACAAGCGTCTAACTGAATAGAGATGCTAGGACATACCCCCAGCTAACTCTAGCAAAACTGAAACTAAAAAGGAAAAAGTGAACATAAAACATGTCAATCGTCCTCGAAGAATGAGGACTAACCACCGATACTGCTAATTTGGAGATTGGGAACTGATCTATGCGTTATCTGAATGCTGAGGACCTTAACCTACATCACGAGAAGATAGAGCGCAGAGTATGAGTTAGTACTTGAAAGGTACTGAGCATGCAGGATAGGATACATCTTAACAAACATGTAACTGAACAAAGCATACTGAGCAATGGTATAATATGAAAATTATAAAGATACTGAGATATACTGAATATAAATAAACAAAATGCAATGACCTAGTACTCACCAAGTTGAAACTTAATACTGAAACTGTAACTAGTAACCTTGTCAATACACTAGAATTTGATTATGGGAACTACTATGTACCGACATAAAAATCACATGAGCTAAATATGGAGTCTGATGTATGCGCCCCATCGAGAGGACCCAATATACCTTGCCAAGGGTATAGAAGCATGACTGGTATGATCACTAAGTAAAATGCCCAAAGAGGGGACTTAACCTATGGGGGCACATAGTTCTGGGACCATGAGGGTGACTGAACCTAGTCCAACTCGGTCTAAGGCTACTCGCAACTAGAATGTGTACAATACAACATAACTGCAAATAAACTGGATAGCTCAAGATTATGACATGCAAACTGAAAATACAACATTGATAATGAAATATTTGTAAACTGATGCATGTGTATATGTATAAACTGACCAAGTGTAACACCCCGGAAATTCTATGACTTAAGTTAGATCCTCATCTTATGAATAATGACTTTAAAATAGTCAAAATGATGTTTATAAACCTAAACTAATGTAATTGAATTGGTTTGGAAGAGTAAAAGTCTAAACGTCAAGAAACGACCACGACGTCCGGAAACTAGAGAAGAATGTGTTCTAGTGTGTCCTTAGGTTTTGGGCAGGTTTGGCAGTTTCGTATAATGGTATAATCTTGTAAAGAGAGTTAAAATAGGTAAATATATGTTTATAGGGTCAAAAAATTTGAATACGACATCCCGGGACCACCCTAAGGGGACCCAAGAGGGACCCCAACCTTGAACAAGCAAGCTACCAAGGCAGCTTGCAAATAGCTCTTGGAGGGAACAAGGGCGCGTCGCAGACTTTCTCCCCTAAGGAGCAAAAAGTATGTTCCCGACGCGGTCGTGTCGCGGACTCTATTGTCTCGAAATTTAATTCCAAATATCTTCAGGGAACAGCTCCGCGTCGTGGACTTGTTCCGCGACGAAAATGCAGAAATTCAAAAATCTATTTTTACTACATAAAAGAGTCCAATTAAGTGAGGGGTACTTAGGGTACTTTAGGCGACGTGTATATAATGATTTTTAAGTCAATTTACCTCACTTTTATCACTCAAAACACAAAAATCCCAAAGATCTAAACCTAAAGTTCCTCCTTCTCTCTACTCTTTCTCTCTTACCTAAAGTTCCTCCTTCTCTCTACTCTTTCTCTCTTCTCAAGAACTCCATTGAAGAAGATTGGAGTTTCAAGAAGAAGACCAACTCTCCAAGGTTTCATCTCGGATTTTCGTGGTTAATTCGTCAATAAGGTATGGTTGTTTATCACTCTTGGGATTCCATTCCCCAAGAGGCCCCTTCAAGATGAATTTCAAAATCTCCAAATTCTAGGTTTCTATCCAAAAATGTGGGTCCTCTTTCTAAAGTGAAATTGATGTTATAAACTGACTTTGATTGATGTATATGAACAATTATGAATGAATTTAGGTTGTATTGGTGGTTTATTATGTTATTACCCTAGTTTGTGTTGGATATTGAATGAATGCTATGAATTGAATGTGATGTTATGTAATTCATGTTTGTATGATGATTCTACCCTAGGTTATGTATAATTTCTTAGAAATTAGGATTGAGTCTTTGAATGAAGCCTTGAAGGCTATGAAGGAAATATGTCAATTGCTTATATTGATGATTGATTATGTTATTACTTCATGAATTAGCTTGTATTATGTATTGGTTATGAATTGCTTGGTAATTGAAGTATGGATGTCCCACAAAGGGTAAGAAGGTATGAAGATTGCTTCTTCTTTGAACTCAAGTACGAAAGGTGAATTACTTAAATTGTAATGATGTTATACCTAATGTGTTAGTGTGGTGTTGATGACCTAGTATCCTCATCCTTAACCCTCTATACTTGAATTAGCTATGAATTATGTATGTATAATATGGGATGATTGCTATATGATTGAAAGGTAGTTCTCATGATTGTAGTGTAATGTAAAGTGAAAGGTTTACTCACTTGCTAAGTGTCTCTAAAGTGAAAGGATTGTTACTCACTTATGAACACGTATGAGCTATTATGGTAAGATGTCTACATAAGAGTCTAGGAAAGGCTAATGCGAACTTATGTGATGACTAAAAATGATTACTAAAGGGAATTAGATGCTTAGCACCGAAAGGTCATGTAAATGAGATGGGAGTCACACGTTTAGTATGTTCGACTCTCCATATGGGTTTCCTCACATTTAGCAAGTCCGGATTACCAACGGTATGTGTTATCTCATTAGATGGAAACACCACGTTTTGTAAGTTAGGGTTTCTTGAAGCAATCTCCTTGACCCTTAACTATGTGCCCACATAGGACTGTAGCTTAGTGGAACCACCAAGATAGCTATGTATGAATGGTTAAACCATAGGCAAGTGTTAACCCTCTCTTTTCGGTGTGGGAGTAGAACACTGGATTCCATGTAGCTCTCATGGTCTATGTCGGTTATTGCAATATTTCCCTAATGTAAAAGTAAATTAAGGTATGGAAGGTGTGAACTCTTAGTAGGGCTTTCTTAAGGGTTTCTACATAGTGTAAAGGAGGGTATGGGACTTCTCTTGCACGTTGCACTTGTGGGATCCTAAGAGATGGTTGTAGTAGTGTTCTCTTACGATTATGATGATTATGACTTATGTATGTTGAAGCTATATTATGTATGATCATTATGAATATGGTAAGTTATAATGAAATATGATCTTATGAATGTATGCATGATGTAGGCTGCTTAATGTGATACTTGGCTTTGAATAGGGTTATGGGGTTCTATTGTTTGCATTGCACTAGTATTGCTTGGGTTGTCTACATGTTGGGATGATATTATGTTGGTTTGGACTGTGATACTTAATTTGTGTGCATATTGGATTTACTTGGCAAAAAGCATATTTTGAATAAAATGTCCTTTTATGTATGTTACAATGGTTTTTATGCATTGTAGCCATACGTAGTACGTTTGTTGTACTAACCCATATTTTATCCTTTTTCCCAAACATTTAGGTTCGGGTCGTTGATGATTCAAGCTTACTTCTCAAGACACTTGGAGTTGCTTCCCCAAGTTGGTGAGTCCTCAAGTCCGAGGACAAGACCCTATGATCAAGTTTCTATGTTTAGTTCTTTGCTTATGTTGAAAGACATTGTTGTACTTCCTATTTTTAAGACTTCTTTTCGATGTAAGGGCTAAGTCCCATTTTCGATACTTCTATGTCTAGATGGTGCATTGTGATGAAGTTAGATTCTATTTTTCATATATGAATTGAAGTTGAACTTCCAAAGTAAAGTTTTAAATTTTTCGTGATGTTATTCTATGAAATATGTTATGATGAATGCTAAGGGCTTGTATAAGACCTCTTCGAGGTCGAATACACCGGCAACGTCTAGGGGGTGCTCTCGGGTCGTTATAAACTTTGTATCACAGCATAAGGTTGAGAATAATGAAGGATTCATGTCACAAGATACCACGTCAAGTAGAGTCTTGTTCGTTGGTGTAAAGCATGCCACACTTATGAATGAGAGGCTACGAAATGCTTAGGAACTTTCACTCTTTTGTTATTCCATAGTCGTGCCTGATAGTCTTAACTCTATTTAGTCCTTTTCTTCTAATCCTTCTCTTGTGTTTATAGGCAATGAATACAAGAAGGAACAACGCAGGGAGGGCCGGTGAGGAGAATGTGAATGAGGCGATTCCCTTTCAAGCTCCTCAAAACCCTCAAGTTCCTATTAAAGAAGGGGCTATGTCTAATGTTGAGATAAGGTCGGCTATTTATAGTTTGACTCAAGTGTTCGCCACTCAAGTTGCAAGGGATGCTAGGGTGCAAGTGAACCCAATGCTAGCACTACCGCTTCTAAGATAAGGGATTTCACAAGGATGAATACCTCTACTTTCTTTGGCTCCAAAGTGGAAGAAGATCCACAAGGGTTCATTGATGAAGTGTTTAAGGTTCTAGAGGCTATGGGTGTGTCTTCTCAAGAAAAGGCGGAGTTGGCCGCCTATCAACTTAAGGATGTGGCACAAGTGCGGTATGAACAATGGAAGGAGGGGAGGCCTAGAGTTTCTCTTTAGTAGTCCCTTCTTCTAATCCATGATCGTTGTTTTTCAAGGTATGGCTAATACAAGGGAAAATGATAGGAGAGAAGAGGAAGACAATGTGGAGCAAGAGGTTACTCCCCAAGTTCCACATCAAGCTCCTCCATAAGATCCTATTGATCCCCGTATATGACTAATGTGGAGATTAGGTCAGCTTTGCTAGCATTTACCCAAGCCATGATGGTTCAAGCTAGAGCCGTCACAACTCAAGCTCAAGCTATGACGGCCCAAGCCAACATGGAGGCAGTGGCCCCGGCTAACCCAATAAGGGGGATGGCTGCTTCTAGGGTTAGAGTTTTTGAGCATGAACCCTCCGGAGTTTAGTGGCTCCATGGTGGAGGAGGATCGAAATGGGTTCTGCAACAACCCTAAAAAAATAAACTAGTGAAACTAAAGCCTAACGTGTGTTCATCTTGAGTCTTGATGGTGTTTCATCTGGTCCAAAGCTTATGTTGGGGTGTCTAGGGGTTAAACGTCAAAGTACGACTCCCCAAACACCAACCAAGGGCCCTTGGGGAGGACCCTAAAGTCTAACCCCCAAGGCTACCTAAGTTCACACAAGTTGGCAGTAACTTTTGAACCACGGATGCAATCTACGGACTGTAGATTCATCTACGGCTCGTGGTCTTTCTCCGCAAGTCAAGGCCCTTAAGGAGCAGCCTCAGAACCAAATGACGGACCAACAACACTCCCCGTCAACCCATCCACGGTCCGTGGATGGTGGGTGGTTGATTGGGCCTGTGCTTGCTGTCATTCTTCTAAGTAACCTCAAAGCACACTTGTGCAAGGCTTGGAATGCATCCCATACTACCCTTCACACTAAGCATAACCTTGAAGTCATCCTAGTCATATTCACCCTCCTTTGGTCTTACTACTGGCTTACTTCATGTAGAAAATGGAACTATCACCTTTAGTCAATCATATCTTGGATGGAAACTATAACAAAAACCTAAGCTAAGTCTATACTATCTAAGAGAACCCTTCACAACTAGTCTCAAGTCATACTTGTGCAATATATGGATAACATCCCATACTACTACCCACACTAAGTACCCATTTAGACTATCATGAATGCTCACTAGTTGGGGACTATTCCGTTTATTATATTTGCCTCTATTCATTAAAGGTACTTTTCTATTTAGTATTAGGCAAGTCACCACCCATGAATGAACTCTATTTCTCCATTCAAGGTTACCATGGAATAACCCCCCAATAGGCTAGACCATGTTATCATCTTACTAACATAACTAGGTTAAGCTAAGCTAACTACCTTGGGAGACACACTATCATGAAATTTCAAGTTACTCTAGGAAAGGTAGAAGTGTCCTATCCTAGTTACCATTAAAATAATCCTAGACCAAGTAAGTCATGCTACCCTTAAAAGTATACTATGATACAAATGCAAGCTATCCTTAGGAGAGTATAATTCTCAATCCTAAGTTACCCTTACGAGAGTATGAGCCCTCAATCCCAAGCTACCATGACTAACACTAAGTCAAGCAACCCTTGAAATGCATCTTATAATTCAAAGTCAAGCTACCCTTACGAGAGTATGAATCCTCAATCCTAAGCTACCCTTAGGAGAGTATGAGTCCTCAATCCTAAGCTACCATGAAACGTTCTTGGCCAAACCAAGGCATGCCATCCTGAAGACATCTTAACAATGCTAGTTCAAACTAGCCATAGGATAGTGTACATCCTCAATCCTAGGCTACCATGACTACTTCTAACTCATGCTACCATGAAATGCATTTTACAAAGCAAATTCAAGCTACACATTAGGAGAGAGTATAGATTCTCCTTCCTAAGCTATCAATCTTGGTCTTATCCTACTAAGCCAAGCTATACATGAAGGGAACATATGTCACAACTTTAAGCTATTCTAGACTAACAAGGTTTGATTCATTTTAGGTTATTAAGCAAACCTAGAATCATTCTATGTGAGAGAACATTGGATNTGGGATTTCAGGGTGTTTCTACTTCAATTTCGTGAGATTCTTCAAGTATAAGGTATGGTGATCCTTAATATAGGGTTATTTTTCACCCTAGAGTCAATTTCAAAGATGTTTTAAAGGTTTTCAAGTTTCACCAAAAACCTAGATTTCACTCAATCTCATGCATCAAACATTTTCAATTGATAAACTATCATTAGATTGATGTTTAATTGATGCTTTTAAGGTAAAAAAAACTCTATGAACCCAAGATTTCTCTCAATTCCTAAATTTTTCTTATGAAGTGGGTCTGATGTATATGAATGAATGATTGACGGAATTGTGCTTATATTGAGTTCTATTATTGAATTCTATTATTATCTATGGTGAATTATTGGAGAATTAACTAATGGTGATTATGGCTCTGGAGAAGGGTAAGTTGTGACCTAATTCTTATGTAGTAGAATTATTCTTGAATTGTTGATCCACTTGAAAGGTGGAGGTGTTTACATTACATTGTATATTGATCCACTTTAAAGGAGGAGGTGTTTACTTACATGTACATTGTGATCTTGGCCTTGAAGGCATTATATGAGGAATTGAAGTATTGTCATGATGTCATGCAAATGATTGTGATGTGAAAGCTATACTTGTGGTTTCAATGGTAAAAATGATGATCTTATATGGAATGTGAATGTGTTGTGATTGAAAGTGTATTCTCACCAAACACATATGAATGTTATAGTAGAATGTGAAGGGCTTCTATAATGTAATGTCTTATCTTGACTTGGTAGACTTAGGTGCCCTCTTCTTGATAGATGAAAGTTATTTTGAATGGGATCTCTGGATTTGGTAGTCTTAGGCATCCTTCACTTGAGTAATGAATGTATCTTGACTTGATGTCTTAATATCTAGAATTGGTAGACCTTATTGGTTGCCTCTTCATAAATGAATGAATGAATGAATGTCTTGATTGGTAGACCTAATGTTGGTAGCCTTTCTATAAATGACTAATGAGGTATTTTAGACCGTGACTTGAATTGGTAGACCTAAAGTTGGTGGCCCTTCATAGTGAGACTAGAACACTATGTGAATGTGAAACCTTGAAGCGCTACCCTTAACGGTGGTGGCCTCTTTCTTGTGTTAAATGATGAACCTAGAGAGTGTAGACTTAATGGTGGTGGCTCTCTCTAGGAAGATCAATGGGCTATCCTTTATGTACCTTGAATGGTAGACCTATTGGTGGTGGTCCTTCTTGGTAAAAGTACTTAGGGTCGGTAGGCCTAATGTTGGTGGCCTTCTCTAGTACACTAATGTGAATGAAACTACTCTATGTAAACTAAGGCTAAGCACCGAGTAGATATGGTTAAGATGGTGGCTCTTCCCAATGTTAGGCTATCTATACATTGCATGAGTAGGCTTTGAAGGTGCTATACTGAGTTCACTAAGTGTTAATGACTAATGTGTGAAAGTCCTCTAAATGCATGAATGTGTCTTAAATGACCATAATGAAGAATGTTGGTTCTTAAATGCTTAGAATGTAAAGATGCATGTTATACTTGATGAATGTGATTGTCCCTTATCTAGGGTGATTCCAAAGGAATACTTGGTGTGAGTAGTAGTATGGGATGCTCCTTGCACATTGCACATTGCGCAAGTAGGACTGAGGAGGTATCTTAGGTGATAGTCCATATGTAATGATCATGTCTTTTATAATGTTCATACCACTTTTGGTGACCTTAGGGTGATTCTTTGGTGTGAATAATGGTATGGGACGCTATCCATACATTGCACAAAATGTTGCCTAAGGGTTACTTGAGGGGAATGGTTAAAGGTAAAGGAAGTGGGTTGTATGTGTTGAATATGGTTCCATTGTGATAAAGGACTTGTGTGTTGGTTGTGTTTAAGTATTATGCCTCTATTATCATGTTCATGAAGGTTTTTATCAAAAATAGCATACAAGAATGACTTTAAACAAAGTGTCGCTTCTAAAGCATGTTTTTGCATGGTCATCATACTTGGTATATTTTTTTGTGCTAACCCATATTTTCTTATTTATACTACAAGTGTAGGTTCCGGCAAATGATTGGTCCTAGCTATCTTTGAAGTGCTTGGGATTAAAGATCTCTCAAGACCTCTTTTGGTATGTCCTCATATGTCAAGGAAAAATAATTTCATTGTTCTAGTTCCTTTATGTTTAAGACTTTTCTAATAGACATTTTAGTATTTTGATTGTAAAGGGTCCTGACCCTAGCTTGTTAAAGTTTGTCTTAAGATGGCCATGTGAGATTTAGTATTTCCGCTGCTTTATATATGAGATTTTTAATAGTTTGGTTTTAAATAAAGTTTTAAATTCTGCACTATTTTCTATTGTCTATGCAATGAATGAGCTAAGAAGCTTATATTAGACCTCTTTGAGATCGAGTACATTGTGTTACAACAAGGGGGTGCTCTCGGGTCGTGACAAAATTGGTATCAGAGCATAAGATTTTGTAAATGGTTTTTAGGATCAAAGTTTCACAAGCCACGTCTAGTAGAATCTTGTTCATCGGTATNGCTTTATATATGAGATTTTTAATAGTTTGGTTTTAAATAAAGTTTTAAATTCTGCACTATTTACTATTGTCTATGCAATGAATGAGCTAAGAAGCTTATATTAGACCTTTTTGAGATCGAGTACGTTGTGTTACAATAAGGGGGTGCTCTCGGGTCGTGACAAAATTGGTATCAGAGCATAAGATTTTGTAAATGGTTTTTAGGATCAAAGTTTCACAAGCCACGTCTAGTAGAATCTTGTTCATCGGTATGAGTCGCGACACACCTGTGACCGAGAGGCTAAAGGACATTAGAAAGTTACACTTCTTTCATATTCATGAAGTCGTGCCTAGAGTTTAGTTCTATAATTGTCCTTTTCCTAATCCTTTCTCTTGTGTTTATCGAGTACGAATACAAGGGTTAACCCGAGGAGAGTGGAAGAGGAGATTGTTAATGAGGGAGTTCCTCCCCAAGGTGATCAAGGTGACAAAGTTCCCCTAGGAAATCAAGAGAATGAAGTTCTGATGGTTCCCTCGGACATGACCAATGAAGAGATTAGGACGGTTTTTCTAGCCCTAGCCTGATCAATAACGACTCAAGCGAATAGAGATCTGGGGCATAGGGTGAATGCTAATGTGAGTACCATAGCCTCAAGATTGAGAGACTTTGTGAGGATGAATCCTCCTATTTTTCTTGGCTCTAGAGTGGAGAAGAATTCTTGGATGAAGTTTATAAGATTGTAGATGTCAAGGGAGTAACTTCAAGGGAGAAGGTGAAGTTGGCTTCCTATCAATTGAAAGGAGTGGCCCAAGTGTCGTTCACTTAATGGAAAGCCAATAGGCCGGTTGAAGCGGGTCCTATAGAATGGGAGGAGTTTAAGAGAGCTTTCCTTGGTAAGAACTTTCCTCGTGAGAAGAAGGAGTGCAAGGTTGAGGAGTTTATAAACCTTAGGCAAGGTAACATGAGTGTGGAGGAGTATTCCTTGATGTTTACCCTATTGTCTAAGTATGCTTCATCCTTGGTATCTAACCCTAGAGATGATATGAGATGAGTAGGCTCATTACCTGTGCATCCGACCTAGTTAAGGAGGAGTGTTGTACGGCGATGCCCTATTGTGATTTGAATATCTCTAGATTTGTTGTGTATGCTCAATCTATTGAGGAGTACAAACTGAAGAGGGTGAATATGGATTTGAAGAGGGGTAGATCCGATGAGCAAGGTCAACCTAGGTTCAAGAAGAGAGCTCCTAACCAAGATTCTTCAAGTACTCCTAAGCCTAACCAAGAGAGAGGTGGTGGATCTCAAGTTTCATAACCTACTTGTCACAATTGTGGAAAGAAACATTTTGGAAAGTGTCTAGCCGGTACTAGTGGGTGCTATGGTTGTGGGAAGAATGATCACCAAGTTAAAGATTGTCCTACTCTTACCGCTAAAGGAAGGGAGGCCAAACAAACTCCTTATGATGCCCCGGATCCCAATGCTCCAAAGAAGAATCGTTTCTATGCTCTTCAAGATAACAAGGACAAAGGAGCTATCCAGATGAAGGTACCGGTAAGTTATAGTTACTTTTTGTTGTGATGAGGTCCTTATGTTGTTTTCATGATAGCGTTAGTTGGGGTTTTCTCCTAAGTGGGAGATAGTATGTTGAATAGTAAGATTGTTGAGGGTGTTGTTATCATTATCTCTTTCCTTCTATTTTATTCAAGCTTGTGACCTAAAGTTAGTTGTAGCTTGTTACATGTCACAGAGTCTTTTGTGAATATGAGTTTCCATAGTCTCCTTATGTTATGCATGTTCTAGTTGAATTCTTGTTTAAATGAGAAAATTAGTTTTCATAAATTGTGTTCCTCATGTTGATATGCATCTATGATGAGTTGCCTAAATGTTGCATAACTTGACTTTTTTGAGCATGGTATGTGTTCTTGAAATAATTGCATAATGTGCTTTTATGAGAAAATTGCATAGTGTGCATAAATATGTTGTAATGAAAATGATGTCACTTGGAGAAGGAAGTTCGTCCAATGAATGAGAAATCTGAAGCTTTCATGCATCATAAGTTTGTAGATGTAGTTCCTACCTTCTGGTTGTGTTGTGAGCTTATTGATGTGGAGTTGATGTTTCCTCCTATTCTTATGCATTTATAATGATGTTGCATGCATGATTGTGGGCTGCTTGTCTTGAGTCCTTACCCCTTAAATTGAAATAGTGAGACTAGAGCCTAACGTGTGTTCATTTGTTTTCGTCTGGAGTCTTGATTGTGTTTCATGTTGTCCCGAGCTTAGGTTGCGGTGTCTAGGGGTTAAACGTCAAGGTACGACTCTCCAAAGACCAACCAAGGGCCCTTGGGGAGGACCCCAAAGTCTAACCCCCAAGGATGCCTAAGTTCACACAAGTTGCCAGAAACTTGTGAACCACTGATGCAATCCACGGGCAGTAGATTGATCTACGGCTCGTGGTCTTGATCCGTAGGTCAAGGACCCTAAGGATCAGCCTTTGAACAAAAAAACAGACCAACATCACGCCCCGTCAACCCATCCATGGTCCATGGATGGTGGGTCATCAATTGGGCCTGTGCTTTATGTCTAGTCGCGGCCAAGTGAGGGGTGAATTGGTAAATTCACCCCTACTCTTTTAAAATGCATGGACTATTTTCTATTATCTATGCAATGAATGAGCTAAGAGGCTCATATTAGAGCTCTTCGAGGTCGAGTATGCCGTGTTACAACTAGGGAGTGCTCTTGGGTCGTTAGAGGTTCATAGAGGAGGTTTATAAGGTGTTTGCTATTATGGGGGTGACTTCGATAGAGAAATCGGAGCTAGCCGCTTAGCAATTGAGGGATGTTGCCCAAATTTGGTATGAAAAATAGAAAAATAGTAGGCCGGTAGAGGTGGGTCCCACAAATTGGGGGAGGTTTAAAGAGGCACTTCTAGATAGATTCTTTCCCCGGGAGTTGAGGGAAGCCAAGGTGGGAGAATTCATAAACCTTAAGCAAGGTAAAATGCGTGTTTGTAATGACCTGGATCCGAAAGGTTGATTTTGATAATTTTGAATAGTTATTTATCTATAGTTAATTAATATGGTGGTAATTTGTTTATTATTAAAAATAATGGCCCAAGTCTGAAATGTTAAAATAGGTTAGTAGGAATTATTACTTTTAATATATAATTAATTTGAAGAAACAAAAAAGAAAGAGGCGGAAGAAAAAACCAACGTAGACGAGTGACAGAAAACAAAGAACCAGGAAAATTTGAGTGATTCAGGTTAGTTCTAATCAGGATTCTTTATATATATATATATATATTAGAGTGATGTTATTGTTAAGGGATATGATTGGAAATTGTTTGTTTTTAAAAGAAAAGAGACAAAATAGTGTCAGTACGTTGTTGGGGTTGATCAGAAGGGAAATTTGAATTTAAAATCAAGGTGGTTATGATTGCTATAGTGAAATTATGTAATCATTGTCATGAATGGATAAGTGTTGGGTTTTCCGTGTGTTTTTCATGGTTCTGCCATGAATTTGCGTGACCAGTAGATTTCACAGTAAGTTGTTTCTATTTTAATTATCATATTATAAGTTAAATATTTAGTATATTGAGATAGGTAATTAAATATTGGGTTACCAAATTATATGAATACCATTAGGTTGATGATATATGAAGAAAATGTAACTTAACCCTATGATAGCATCCAAGGAAGCTCTACTCCATTGAAGGACAAGGGTGAAGCTTTAGAAACTCCAAGGAGGCCCATAACAAGATCTCAAACCAAGGAGTTCAATGATAAGCTCAATGGGCTTCAATCGCTGATCCAAATGTGTCTTATTGGGAAAGAAGAGCTCAAACCCAAGGGAGAGGAATTGTCCAAATGCTACAATTATTTGGTGGCCCAAATTCAAGCCCAAGATGAGGAATTTTAAGGGCCAATTTCGTGCAAATAAGGTCAAGAAGAGTCCAAGAATCAGCCACAACAAGAGTTGCTTTCTGCCCAAGTTTTGAGAGAAAACTAGTCAAACTTTCCAAGATTGTCAAGATTCTTTTCCTAGTTGGGATTTACCTTATTTATTTATTTATATATAGGTTATTAATATTTTCCTTAGTCTATTTATGGTCTCCTAAGTACCATTTAATGCTTTCCTAGAAGTACTAAATTTGTTCCTAGTTAGGTTACTTTATTTCCTTTCTAGAGTAGGATTCCTTGTAATTGTCTTTCTAGGGTTTGGCTGACCTTTTAGCTTCTTAGAAGGGCTCTTGGACGTTTTACCCCTTCTCCTATATATAGGAGTCCTTTTCATTCATTAAAGACAATTTATATTGATATTAATAATATTTGAGAGAGTTCTTTGAACCTTTGTGACTTGTTCTTCGATAATTTATCTTTAAACCTTTACTAGCTTCATAGTTTAAGGTATAAAGTAACTTCTTCTTGTGATATCTTTGGTTTCTTTTTGGTATTCTTTAGAAGGTGATTAGTTTCTACATACTAATTATTGTCTTTAGTTACTCATAAAGCGGTCAAGATCCGAATCTATCGTTTTTATTCATTTTCTCAAGTAAAGGGGTTAGATTTCTTCCATAAATCTATACGTTGTTACTTGGATCTTTTCAAGGCCTTAGAACATCTAATCTTTGGAAATTCGTGGATCTGTCCTTCAAATTTCCTATATCTTTAGTTAGTTTTTTTTGTTTCTTTTCTTTGTGCTTCCGCATTCTAATATTCAATTCTGTATTTGTGATCTCCCTTAACCTTGATGTTATCACCCTAGACTTGAAATTTAGAGAAAATTGAAAGAGTTGACATGTTATTGGTATCAAGATTAGGAACTTGATTATAGATGGAGTGAGTTTTTGGGTCTAGGTTAGACCTATAGTAATATGGGTGTTGTTACTTTCGAAATCTTACCGTGATTATTAATGTGAATAGATTGCATTTATTTGGGAGCTCAACAAAAGTGGAAGGCTCAAGTGCCAGAGTGAATTCTTGATTATTTGAGGCAAGTGGATTTCTAAATCCTTGTTAAGTGTATTGAATTCATGTATATCCGTGTAATATGTGTTTGGTGGTAATGAGATTTGGTGATGGGTTGAATTGTCCACATTTATTAATTCTAATGATGAAAAAGGGGTAATAAAAGGTAATGTGATTAACTGACTTGATTTATTATGTGTGATTTTGTTCTTTATTGAACCTGTATACTTGTGATTGCTGAGATGATTACATATTATATTTATATTTGATTGAGAGGCATATCCATTTTATTGATATCATATCGTGCATATGCATTGACATGCGATTGACTATGAGTAAAGGTCTAACACATGGAGATCGTCCATGTAATTTTGGCACGTGGATATCGTCCGCGCGAGTGATTAATTTGATTATAAGTTGGGCACGTGGAGATCGTCCTTGCTGGAGATTGTTTGATTTATGATAATGAGTTGAGATCGTCTGCACAGACAGGTGGAGATTGTTCGTGTCAGTATATGGACCTCGTGAGTCCCTTATGGGTCATGAACTCTCGATGTATTTCAGAGGAGTATCATGTATATACGATTGAGAGAGTACTTGGTAATTTGAGGCATATCATTTCATAGTGTCATATTGCATTGCATCCCATGACATCCTTCATTCTTGATGATTATGTGTTTTATTTGTGGTTGAAAATTACTTGATATTTGATTACCCCTATTTGATGAACTTGATCTTGTTGTTGAGGATATGTAATTTGTTAAAGTGATTGTTGTTGAGTTGGGTGCTATGTAACTGTGAACTGTTAGGTTGTGCTGGTTTTATGCAGGTTGTAGTTGTGGAGGTTCGGTTGGTGTGTAATGAGTAATCGAATTCTATCCCCTTAGCTTGTGTTTAGAAGTTTACTTGCTGAGTACCGTGTGGTTTGGTACTCACCCCTTGCTACTACATTTTTCTGTAGGTTACTAGTCCAGACTTTTGTGATATTTTCTCTTCTCCTTGTCTGAGGCATCTTGTGGAGGTTTGTGAGGTAGCTTCTTGTCATTTCAGCAGACCTTCTTTCTCCTTATTTATGATCTTGTTCTATTCTAGAAACAATGTCGTTTGAGACTTGTATTTTCTTTCACTTTTGTTATAACACATTAGAGACTTATACATGTGACAACCAGATTTTGGGAGTATTTTTGAGTTTATTATAAATATTTCGGCATTTTATTGTAATGGTTGAGTTTTAGACTGACTTGTCATGGTGTGATAAGACGAGTGTCATCACGTCCATTTTTGGGTTGTGACAGTGTTAAGGAGTATTCCTTGAAATTCACTATATTGTCTAAGTATGCCCCATCTATGGTAGCACGTCCGAGGGATATGATAAATATGTTTGTGACGGCGGTGTCAAAATTAGTGTGTCAAAATAATGTCGTACGGCAATGCTCAATGATGGTATGGATATCTCACGTCGTATTGTGTATGCTCAACAAATGGAGGAAGAATGTAACGACCCGAGAGCAACCCCTAGTCGTTACCGGCGTATTCGACCTCGAAGAGGTCTTATACAAGCCCTTAGCATTCATCATAACATGTATCATAGAATAAAATCACAGAAAATTTAAAACTTTTACTTTGGAAGTTCAACTTCACTTCATATATAAAAATAGATCTAACTTCGTCAAAATGCACCATCTAGACATAGAAGTATCGAAAATGGGACTTAGCCCTTACATCAATAAGAAGTCTTGCAAATAGGAAGTACAACAATGTCTTTCAACATAAGAAAAGAACTCAACATAGAAGCTAGATCATAGGGACTTGTCCTCGGACTAGAGGACTCACCAACTTGGGGACGCAACTCCAAGTGTCTTGAGCAGTAAGCTTGAATCCCCAACGGCAAGAACTTAAATGTTTGGGAAAAGAGAGAAAATATGGGTTAGTACAATACACGTACTAAGTATGGCTACTATGCATAAAAACCATTGAAACATGCATAAAAGGACATTTTATTCAAAACATGTTTTTTGCCAAGTAAACCCAATATGCAGACAAATTAAGTATCATAGTCCAAACCAACATAATATCATCCCAACATGTACACAGCCCAAGCAATACTAATGCAATGCAAAGAATAGAACCCGATAACCCTATTCAAAGCCAAGTATCACATTAAGCAACCTACTTCATGCATATATTCATAAGATCATATTTCATCATAACTTACCATATTCATAATGATCATACATAACACAGCTTCAACATACATAAGTCATAATAATCATAATCATAAGAGAACACTACTACAACCATATCTTAAGATCCCACAACTGCAATGTGCAAGAGAAGTAACATACCCTCCCTTGCACTATGTAGAAACCCTTAAGAAAGCCCTTGTAAGAGTTCACAACTTTCATACCTCTTTCATACCTTTATTTACTTTTACATTAGAGAAATATTGCAATAACCGATATAGACCATGAGAGCTACATAGAGTCTGCTATTCTACTCCCACACCGAAAAGAGAGGGTCAACACTTTCCTAAGGTGTAACCATTCGTACATAGCTATCTAGNTATTGCAATAACCGACATAGACCATGAGAGCTACATAGAGTCCGCTATTCTACTCCCACACCGAAAAGAGAGGGTCAACACTTTCCTAAGGTGTAACCATTCGTACATAGCTATCTAGGTGGATCCACTAAGCTAAAGTCCTATGTAGGCACATAGTTAAGGGTCTAGGAGATTGCTTCTAGAAACCCTAACATACTAAACATGGGGTTTTCCATCTCATGAGACAACACATACCGTAGGTAATCCAGACTTGCTAAAGGAGAGGAAACCCATGTGGGGAGCCGGAGTTACTAAATGTGAGACCCCCATCTCATTTACATGCCCTTTCGGTGCTATGCATTTGATTCCCTTTTGTAATCATCTTTAGTCATCACATAAGTTCACATTAGCCTTTACTAGACTCTTATGTAGACATCTTACCATAATAGCTCATATGTGTTCATAAGTGAGTAACAATCCTTTCAGTTTAGAGACTCTTAGCAAGTTAGTAAACCTTTCACTTTACATTACAATACAATCATGAGAAGTACCTTTCAATCATATAGCAATCATACCATAATATACATACATACTTCATAGCTAATTCAAGTGTAGAGGGTTACGGATGAGGAAACTAGGTCATCAACACCACAATAACACATTAGGTATAGTCTCATTACAATCTAAGTAATTCACCTTTCATACTTGAGTTCAAAGAAGAACCAACCTTCATACCTTCTTGCCCTTCGTGGGACATCCATACTTCAATTACCAAACAATTCATAACCAATACATAATAAAAGGTAATTCATGAAGTAATTACATAATCAACATCAATATAAACAATTGACTTATTCCCTTCATAGCCTTCAAGCCTTGAATCAATATCCAACACAAACTAGGGTTAGAATTAGGAAAAGAAGGAGAAACACGGGTCTCATGGGGAATTCTTCAACAAACCACCAATACAACATAAGTTCATCCATAATTGTTCATATAACATCAATTTCACTTTAGAAAGAAGACCCACATTTTTGGATTGAAACCTAGAAGTTGGAGATTTTGAAATTCATCTTGAAGGGGCCTCTTGGGGAAAGGAATCCCAAGAGTGATAAGCAACCATACCTTATTGACGAATTAACCACGAAAATCCGAGTTGAAACCTTGGAGAATTGGTCTTCTTCTTGAAGCTCCAATCTTCTCTAGTGGAGTTCTTGAGAAGAGAGAGAGAGAGTAGAGAGAAGGAGGAACTTTAGGTTTAGATCTTTGGGGTTTTGTGTTTGAGTGATAAAAGTAAGGTAAATTAATTTAAAAATCATTATATACACGTCCCCTAAAGTACCTTAAATACCCCTCAGTTAAATGGACTCTTTAATGAAGTAAAAATAGATTTTTGAATTTCTGCATTTTCATCGCGGACTTGCTGTTCCCTGAAAATATTTGGAATTAAATTTTGAGATAGTAGAGTCCGCGACATGACCGCATCGCGAACTGGATTTTTGCTCCTTGGGGGAGCAAGTGCGCGATGCGAAGCTATTCCCTCCAAGTGCAATCTGCAAGCTGCTTTGGCAGCTTGCTTGGCTAAGGTTGGGGTCCTCCTTGCTGCCCCTTAGGGTGGCCCCGGGGTGTCGTATTCGAACGTTTTGACCTTCCTAAATCAATGTCATGTGTAGTAATTGTTCAAAGTTAGGAACATATAATCATGAATTGAACTAGACTTTATTGAATATGAATGATCATGACTTGTAATGATGAGTTTCAACCTTTATGATCAATTATGACTAGAATCGCCTACTAATGAAGGATGTGATTGAATTACCTTGAAATCTAGGTATAATGATGAGATTAAAAAAGAAATCTTGATGTAGATCTTGTAGTCATCAATGTTAGGGCTTTGGGGGTAAAGCCAATATTATGTGATTTTGTTGAGTATTGCTTCACTCTTACACACTTAGGCATAAATATGCTAGGAGATCCAAGGTTCCCTCACATAGAATTATTGTAGGTTGGCTTAATAACCTAAAATGAATCAAAGCTTATTAGTCTAGAATAGCTTGAAGTTATGACATGTTCCCTTCATGTATAGCTTGGCTTAGTAGGTTAAGACCAAGATTGATAGCTTAGGATGGAGGATCTATACTCTCCAAAGGTATATGTTGACTAGACATTGTAAAATGCATTTCATGGTAGCATGAGTTAGAACTCGTTATGGTAGCCTAGGATTAAGGATGTATATTGTCCTATGGGTACCTTGAACTAGCATTGTTAGGATGCCTTCACGATAACATGTCTTTGTTTGGCCAAGACCATTTCATGGTAGCTTAGGATTGAGGACTCATACCCTCCGAAGGGTAGCTTAGTATTGAGGATTCAAACTCTCCTAAGGGTAACTTGACTTTGAATTATAAGATGCATTTCAAGGGTAGCTTGAGTTAGGGTTAGTCATGGTAGCTTGGGATTGAGGATTCATACTCTCCTAAGGGTAGCTTAGGATTGAGAATCATACTCTCCTAAGGATAGTTTACATTTGTATCATAGTATATTTGTAAGGCTAGCATGACTTAGTTGGTCTAGGACTATTTCATGGTAGCTAGGATAGGACACTTGTGCCTTTCCTGGACTAGCTTGGACTTGCATGATAGTGTGTCTTCCAAGGTAGTTAGTTAGCTTAACCTAGTTATGTTAGTAGTAATATGATAGCATGGTCTATCCTATTAGGGGTTTTTACCATGGTTGCCTTGAATTGATAAATAGAGTTCATTCATGGGTGGTGACTTGCCTAGTACTAAATAGAGAAGTACCTTAAATGAATAGACAAAAATAGAATAGAGGGACTAGTCCCCAACTAGTGAGCATTCATGATAGTCTAAAAGGGTACTTAGTGTGGGTAGTAGTATGATATGCTATCCATACATTGCACAACTATGACTTGAGACTAGTTGTGAAGGGTTCTCTTAGATAGTATAGACTTAGCTTGGGTTGTTGCTATAGTTGCCTTCCAAGATATGATTGATTAAAGGTTATAGTTCCCTTGTCTACATGAAGTAAGCCAATAGTAAGACCAAATGAGGGTGAATATGACTAGGATTACTTCAAGGTTATTCTTAGTGTGAAGGGTAGTATGGGATTCCATTCATGCCTTGCCAAGCGTGCTTTGAGATTACTTAGAAGTATGGTGCCCTAATGCTATAGAAGCTTAGAGACTTGACCATGTATATAGGCCATGATTAAGATGATCAAAAAGGGATACTTGTGTAACAGCCCTTATTTTACGTGTACAAGTCCTACACATATGGAACTTGATTTAACTTAGTGGTATAAGTAATGAACTTGATTTCCCAGATGAATGGTGACAATAAAGAAGATATAAGGGTAACTCCCGTACATTGCAATATTGCACGATCGAGTGAACGTCAAATTTTAGAAGTATTTAAATTCTGGATCAAAGGGCTATATGTAAGTCTAAAAGATTAAGGTGATCAAGTGTATATAAGTTTTGAGTTAAACTAAGGAGATTACGCTCGGAAAACGAATAAAAGAACTGTGATGCTTGTTGGATTTTATAAAGCTAGCAGGTGTCACTTACTTGCTTAGCTCAAATGGGCTAGTTAGATGGGGAAGATTAGTTCATGCATTAGTGGGCTCACTAGAGGCCCAAATTAAATAAAAAGGAAAAGGGAATGGAGATGAGGCCTCACACCATTCTGTCCAAGTCCAACTACTTGAGCCCAATAAAGACTAAGTCCCAAATTAAGAGTATAATTCTGGCCCATGGCTTAATATTAGAAAGGGGAAAGATTGCAGCCCAAGATGAGTACATAAAGGGCCCATTTTGTGAATATATAATTCCAAGCAGGTGCATCACCTACTTGGACCAATTTGACAAATTAGTGGCTGATATTAAAACTTAAGAGGTGGGGAAAAGTAAGACCTTTATAATCCCCAAGTTGTTTGCCATTTCCTCACTTTTAAGAATAGATAAAAATCAGATTTCTCTCTAAGCTTCTCCTCTCTCTTTCAAAGCATAGCAGCAGCCAAGTTTCCTAGGGTTCTTGGATAAACCCAAGCCCTTGCAAGGTAAGATAAGTGGAATTACTAATGGATTTAGCCTAATTCTCTCATGGAATGCTAGATAAACATGTTAATTAGTTAAGAACAAGTAGAGGACTAAATTTGTCAAAAGTTTAATTGCTCACTTTCCTTTGTTATTGAGAGGCTGTTTCTTTGGCCTATGTGAAGGGAAGCTCATGTTATTGAAGAGTTCAAATTAAAAAGAAAAACGAGTTATAAGAATTAAGGTAAAGTGACTGCCTCATCTTTGTCTTCCGTAAACACGAGTCTAAGTATGATATTTTAAGTGTATTGTTTATAAGAACTCGTGGGATGATAAATGGAAACTATGGTTTCACGTCCTCTATTGTATGTTGGATTGTTAGGACTATTTTTGGGACAGGTTGATGAATAAAAATATTGGGGACAACTTGGCTGATATCTGGAAAGGGTGTAAATTGTTGATATTGAACTATAGTTGTGAAGTGTACAAATGCAATAAAAGAAGGCGAGGATTAAAGAACCACTACAACAAATTCGATTATCAGGGACAAATAATTTCGTCATTTATAAATCATATTTCGTAACTAAAATTCTTGTGAGACGAAAAATAATTCGTCACTCAGTCGTCACTAAATGTGTGTCTCTAAAAGTATACAAAGACGATTTAGTGCTTCGTCACTAAAAGTATTATTTTAACTATAAAAAGAAAAATCATCCCCAAATGCTTAAACATTTGTGACAAATTCATTTGTTGTAAAAAGTATATCTTTTGTAGATAATAGTATGTTTTGTCATTAAAAAGGTTATTACTACCGACAAAATTATATCATCGCTAATGACTATATTTTATATACCAAAAATTATTTTGTTATTAAATGTATTAATTAGGGAAAATTTTTATTATTATAAAAAAGATTAATTTTCCTATTACCCTCCACCCACCCCCATCTCAAATTTATTTTAAACTCCTCTCTAGGAGCTCCCACATCATGCTTTCTTAGGGATTCGAACTCACAACCTTAAGGTTGGAAATGAGGAGTTCTTACCATCAGATCAACTCTCTCTTGTCTCTCATTTTTAATTTATTTTCACCTTCATTCACTTTTTACAAATTTAACTTTTGTAGATATAATATATTATTTGATTATTTATACACATACACAAGTGCATGAAATTTACCACCCACAATTTATTCAAATGTAGATTATATTTTAATTAAACTGTATATTTTTTAACATATATTTAAATATATTCAGTACGATTCTGTTATTTCTTATGAAGCACTTATATAATTCTTTTTGTAAGTTGTCACTTGTAATTATGAACAATTGTAGCAAAAAAAAATTGTATTTAGCTATGAATTTTTTTCGTAGCAAATAGTTGAATTATTCACTACAAATTTTAAGTTATCGCTATTTAACACCTTACATATTTTGTGACAATTTTTTTGTTGTCACTGAATCACAGATTGTATAGAGACAATAAAATCTTTGTCACCAATTATTTATACTATTAGTGACGAAGATAAATATCATAATTAAAGTTAAATTCTTATAGCTAAAACTTATAATATTTAACTACGAATTCTAATTTGTCAATATTGGAACAACATATATTTTTAGATGAAACTTTTTTGGGTAAAAAAATCAATAAATTTTAAGACAAAATAATTTGTCATGAATTAGATACATTATTAGTGACGAAATAATGTGTCACTGATAACTTTAAATTCGTGGCTAACACTACTTAACAAATGGCGCCAATTAATTTTTTGGTGGGAAACTTTAGTAGATTAAACTTTGCTACGGTTTTTTTGTTTCGTCACTAAAAGTATGTGTCTCATATATTTAAGCACAAAAAGTAAATTTTGTCACTAAAAGCGAACAATTAGTGACGAATTTGATGTCGTAGCTAATAATTTCGTAGCTATATATCATATTTATTGTAGTGAACAACCTTAGTTTGGTAATTACGGGTTTGCTGCCCGAGCATTATTGTTGAGTGAGATTGGATTGCCTAAGCATGTTTAGTAACTACTAATACTAGTTTATCACCTATTGTATTGTAGATAAGTATTTGAAAAGAAAGGAAGGTACTTCAAGGTAACTACAAGGTGGTACAACAAGGTATGTAAGGCTTTTCGATTTCCTACTAATTGGCATGAAATCTAGACTCGTCCTCGACACATAGAGGCAGCCTACCAGCTCCAACACGACTTATGACCTTGTTCTCACTCTTTAACATGTCTGCACGTTCCCATACATGTTCATTGTGAAATCTGTACATATACATTGAATACCCTGCATGAGTTCTCCTTTTAACTAAATAAGGTCCATATGTTATTTCAGCTCCTATGCATTTCACTAATTATGTAACTACTCTCTACTTTGTTGTCCTTACATTATATGATTATTACATGTCGCTTGTTGAGTACATTCCCACAACTCAAAAATGCTATGACCACCAAAAGAATCATCTCAAATGTTAATGGAAAGATATTAAATGAATATGCTTGTTGATGGGTGGTATCCCAGGGGTGGAAGAATCACCTAGCATGGGTCGATCCCAATTTTACGGGTGGTATCCCAGGGGTTAAAGGAAAGCCTAGCATGGGTCAATCCCGATTTATATGTCTACCACTGATCAGCTGGTCATTTGTATTATATGTTGTGCACAGAGTGTAAAGTGAAGAATGATAAAGTAAAGAAAAGAATGTAAAGTACCTGATTCCATAATATGAGAAAAGGTGGTCTTGAATTCTTACATTGGTATATGNTGTTGTACACAGAGTGTAAAGTGAAGAATGATAAAGTAAAGAAAAGAATGTAAAGTACCTGATTCCATAATATGAGAAAAGGTGGTCTTGAATTCTTACATTGGTATATGATTTCATTTGAGTTCTTATTTCACATACAGTACTTTATGCCTTACATACTCAGTACATTCTCCCATACTGATGTCTCTCTCGGGGGACCTGTAATTCATGCTGCAGTTACAGGAGCTAGTAGATCTAATAGTAGGAGAACAGGACATCCAGCGGCTATTGGTGAGCTCCAGGTTGATTCGGGGCTTTTCAAGTCTATAACATGTATTTTGAAATTGTATAGTAGCTGAGTGTAAGGCGGGGCCTGTCCTGACCTTAACCCCATAATGTTTTATCATTTAGAGGCTTTGTA
>NC_064293.1:22357850-22382418 GCF_019186545.1 Solanum stenotomum | reverse complement strand
CCCTCAGCTCAAGTACATCAAATCCAAGTAAAAGGAGAGGAAAACAGTGTATACAACATAACATCCAATAAGAAAGATAGTATATAATCAACAAAGGAGACAATAACATCAATAAAATAATGTGAGAAGTGAAACGCAGTAAACAACATAAGGCTATAGGTATCACAGACAAGAACTGCAAGTGCAAGGCTAGGACTACTACAAACGCTAACAACCCATACCCTCGCAAGGAAAGATAACACGCTAACCCTACTAACCTTCAACCTTAATACGCCACCTCCACTCCTTCCTATCTAGAGTCATGTCCTCGGTAATATGAAGCTGAGCCAAGTCCTGTCTAATCACCTCTCCCCAGTACTNCAAAAAGAGATTTTTATTTTATAAGGTAAATAATTCTTTTAGTAATAATTGAAAAATTCTACCATATACAAGCCATACCAAGGAGGAGAAAATCTACAATATCCAAAAAGAGATTAAACAAATCATGAAGATGATTCCATACTCCCAGAAATGATTTCTCAAATATAAAATTTATACATCCTCAAGAAGAGCTTATACATAAGATGGATAATATACCAGATAAACAAGTAGAGAAAAAAATAATCCACCATGCAACCATAGAAGGATCAATAAATAAGAAACTTACAAGGAGGAGTGCCCTTAGAGCTGCAGCAAAGGCATGATTGACTAGACCTGTTTTGAACTGTGACCTTGTCTCCACAAACTGGTTAATCAAGATATAACTTTCGCATAACGGGAACAGCCTTTTTGCAAACTCCTACAATAATAGTCCAAATTATTTCAGCTAATGTTTAAACTAAATACAATATGGATTTTCCTTCACGTTTACTCGGCTTTTAGCCTCAAAATATTTTGTTGCTTTCGAACACTATATATCAGGGATGAAATGTCTCATTTTTTCCTTAGCTATTCTTACTGAAAACATAGCTCCCTATATGTACCTGAAGAGCTAAATCCATAGATGCATCAACCTGAAAGGTTATGTCATCTTCCTTCCCTCGGACTTTCTTGATAGAAATATAGCGTCCTTCAATTCCAATCAGGGTAGATAGAAGATCATCAATAACAAGCAATTCCTGCATAAGAGTTAAGACAATATTTTAATAAATGACAGTGACCCTGACCAAACTTAAAACCAAGATCGTCAAGTTCATATAGGACATAACATATTAACAAGAAAAACCATTTAGATAGGCCACAACATAATAGTCCTCACTATCCTTAACCTTTAAAACTTAAGCAAAAAAATACACAAATATTCACAGGACCTTAAATTGCAAACAATATCAACACACACACAAGAGGAAGACATGACATATGTTGACTACTACAGTCTCGTTAGAACTTATGATCCAGGTGTATACGTTTGGAGTCAAATATATAACTTCTTCTTACTGGCATTATACTAGATGATAACAATAAGAGTGACAACCAACAATAATATGAACAAAAATTATAAAAAGATGGACAAGGAACAATCTATTTGATTCAACAGAGGCATACCTGAATGGTGGCATGGTAACAACCTATAGCTTTATCAGCTCCGGAACTGCATTAAAAATTCCAGACAGAAACAGAAAATAAGTAGGAGACGTACCAAATAGGAGTCACCAATTTGAATTAAAAAAGCAAATCAAACACACCAAGATAAAACACATTAATAAAAAAAGAAAATTGAATTGTAATAGCAGAAAGCCAAGCAACAAAAGGGGAACCTTGAGTCCGCAGAAACCCCCTTGTATTCAGTAGTTCCAGGAGTAATCTTTGTTTCCTGTATGTATTTTCAAGGGGGAAAATAGTTTCAATTCAACATAGTACATCAAGCAAAAGAAGAAAAGAAGGGTGGAAAACCAAGAAAGCAGCATTCATGAAGAGTCGAAAAAGTCCAAGAAAATGAAGGTTTTAGATAATGGCATGAAGGGGTTTTTTGCATACATAAGTCAAGCAATAAAATGGTGAATACCTGATAAAATTGGCCAGTAAGAAAAGGACGATCGAGATTCCAAGCAGGAGTTGATGGGCATAAAGAAATTGCAGCGGGTGAATCCATGTAATTCGTCTCAAATCTTGAAGTTGAAGTAAATGGGGATGACCCAACTCAGTTTCAGCACGCTGCCAAAAGGGAATTGCTCCACCGGCACTTCCGGTGACTGTTTGAAACCCACAATGCCACCGCAGTTCAATTCTGAACTCACGAAGGGGATGGGATGAACTTGAACTTTCAAGATTTCACAAAGTGTTTCTCCTTTTTGGGTTGATGTTCTGATTTAGCTGAAGATGAAATTTTTGGGAAAGCAAATTCAGTCGTTTAAACAAAAAGAGAACTGCGAATTTTGCCCAGAGATAGTAGGAGTGGTTTTCTTTTGTCAAAAATAAATAAATAATAATATATATATTATATATATATATATATATATATTTCTATTATATAGAAACGTGAAGACGACCGGACGACCAATGGCAAATTNAAATTTTTTAATTTATAAGGAAGGAGGTCAAAAATGTCGTTAAACTATGTGAAAGAAATAAAAATATCCTCCGTTTATAGTTTGACTTAAAAATATTCTTACCATTAATATTTGGTTTAAAAATGTCCTTGCAGTCAATACTTTGGTCCAGAAATACCCCTATAGTTACTAAATGAGTCAAAAATGTCATTTTTTGAATAAATATATTATTATTTTTCCTTTTTAAACACATCTTCTTCCTAATTAAAATATTATTAAAGAATCATGTTCTTGTTTTCTTTCTTTTAAAATCACTTTAACAAATAAAAATGTAGGAAATATTTTTTTCTTCTTAATCTCATTTTATCAATTAAAATAGAACAATTTCATGTACCCTTTCGACATATAATATATGTCATATATAAAATATCATAATATATCCATCATTAATTTATATTTATATTATGATAAAAATATTTATAAAAAAATAAGAAACATTTTCATTTTTTATTTTTTTCTGAATTAAAGATAAACATTTGCTAATTTTAAGAAAAATATTATTAGAAAAAAAGAATGTGTTAAAAAGAAAATAAATAATATATTTATTTGGAAAATGAGCATTTTTGACCTATTAAACATAAGGGTATTTTTGGACCAAAATATTGACGGCAAAGATATTTTTAGACCAAACTACAAACGAAAGACATTTTTGTTCCTTTCACATAGTTTAAGGACATTTTGACCCTTTTCCCTAATTTAAATATTATTAATGTAAAAAATCATAATATGACCAATTTGCCCTTATTAATACATACTACTATTATTTAATTACTTTCATAAACATATTTTATTCGTCAATGAACAAAGATTAAGTTAATGAATATTAAAGGGGGTATGAACTGACTTTTTTAAGTATAAGTTAAATATCCAAAATCATAAATTGAGAACATTCAACTTTGACATTTTTTTTGTTTTACTTTTTTCAACTTTAAAAAAGTGTTTAAAATGTATTTTATGTCATTCAAACACTTCCAAAAAAAAATTAACTTAGAAGATAAAAATCACTAAAAAAAAGTTAATTCAAACACTAAGATTGTTGTGATATTTTCATATTAATAATAATTAAGTTAAAGAATTGTTACCAAAAAAAAGAAGAAGAGAGAAATGTAATATCACACATTAGGGGGCATCTCAGAAATTTTCCCTAAAATTAAATAATAGCTTTCTTCATTTTTTATCTTCTTCAACTTTTGGCCTGCTAAAATACCGTTTGCCAAAGATAATTGAATTTTTCACAAATTCTGTGTGCTTGAACTGATCTTCAAATAATATAAAAGTTGAATTCAATTTTTCAATAAATTCAAAAAAGAAAGTGAGTTTAGAAATCTTAACAGTATGAATTTTGGAAAAACGTAAAATCTAATAGCCTTTAGCAAAACTTTCAAAATCTGTTTATTGTTTATTTCTCAAAAAGTGTTTTTCGAAAAAAAAGTATTTTTTTTAGAAAGAATAGTTATTTGTGTTTGATGAATGAATTTGAATTATTATTATATTTTTGGTCATATCAAAGCAACAATAGAGTTCTTTGCACCTAAAACATGCATCATTTTGTGCTTTCCCTCCTAAGTCCTATCATATTATTTGTAATGATTTACACCTAAATCTCTTTATTTTATTGCAATACAATAACACCTTTTTTCATGATATGAAATACCCCTTAGGGACTATAGTTACAACAAACTTCATAAGATATATGTCATTTTACCTAAACATAAAATTAATTATGAATCACTCATAACATATGTCTAATTCGATATGATGTTATTAGCAGAATTATCTAACAAAGCCATGGAATCAGACGAAAATGTCATAGAACTTTCCATCATCTGATAAACAATAGGTGGAGATTGAAGAGGCTGAGGAGGTACTTCTAGCAGTTCAATTTCACCTTCCAGCATTTCTAATACTTTATTCATCGAAGGGCGTTGTATCGGATTTGTTTGTATGCACCATAATGCAACTAAACTCAGCTTTCTAGCCATCTTCTTCTCATCATCATTCGCTTCTTCATCCACCACAATCTCCTTCCCCTTGTTGAACTTATCGTAAATATAATAAGGAAAATATTGGCTGGAATTCTCTTCATTTGCAACTTCATGTCTATTCAAGTCCAGCATTTCCATTAGCAGCATTCTAAAGCTGTAAACATCAGCTTTGTAAGAGATTTCTCCAATGCTTCTGCTGATCAACTCTGGAGCAACATATCCAATAGTTCCACGAGCAGCTGTGAGATTCACAATGCTTTTATCTGTTGGATATAATTTTGCAAGCCCAAAATCAGAAATCTTTGGAATGAAATTCTCATCCAAAAGAATGTTGTGTGGCTTGATGTCAAAATGCAAAATTCGTACATCACAGCCACGATGCAAATACCCAATTCCTCGAGCCACTCCAAGAATAATGTCATACTTCCTCTGCCAACTTAACAGAGGACTTCCTTCTTGACTGGTGCTGATGTACTTATCGAGTGATCCGTTGGGCATGAAGTCATATACAAGAGCACGCTTTGTTCCTTCAACACAATACCCCACGAGTCCGACCACATTGACATGATGAATCCTTCCAACGGTAGCCACTTCATTCATGAAGTCTTGACAACCAGCTTTTGGCTTGCTCAACATCTTCACTGCTACATCTCTTCCACTTCGAAGCGTTCCTTTGTATACACTGCCATAACCTCCCTCACCTAATTTCTCTTTGAACCCTCTGGTCATTCTGTTTATGTGGGAGTAATTATATCTGATTGGCATGAAGTTGTTTTGTGTTCGCAAAAAGCCTTCAATAGTATCATACATTGACAAATGTCTCCTTTTGAATTTGTACACCAGAAATCCAATTATGAACGGTAGGCCGATCACACATTTTGCTCCCCAATACACTGCACGGTTGAGAAGTCATATAAAGTAACTTGCTCTTAAGCCAACGATACATAGTGATGAATGATGATCAGGAAAATTTTATTTTTCTTGACAACTACATTGTTAAGTGTCCCACATTAGTTGAGGGAAGAGTTGTGTGTTGTGTCTTGGATATTCCTCATCTCATGAGCTAGCTAGCTAGCTTCTAGGATGAGTAGGATCAGGCACTAAGGTAAGGCAAGTGAAGTCCTTGCCTCAGGCACCAAATATTGAAGGCCCCAAAAATATGAAGTACTATATTAGTATTATATAAAACATATAATTTGTGTAGTTATTAATAAAAAAAAGATATCAAATTTTAACATTTTCTAAAATTTTGTGAAGATTGTATAGTCGAATGAGTAACATCATAAATCTTCTCTGTGTAAAAATAATTGTAATCTCTCTTGTTGAAGGGATAAGAGCGCGCTTAGCTTACTTTTGAGATACAAGAGTAGCGGCCTTCTGTTCCCTGGTTAGATTGAAGTCCAAAATTAGCATATTTAAACTGAGAGAGATCCATGGAGAATTAATATATTTAGAGAGAGAAAAGATGAACTCACAGATTATCCATTCAAAAAAACCTACAAAGACAAAAAAAATTAAGTTGTAGTGAATTCTTTGTTTTGCTAACGAATATTAATTGAATAAGTAAACAGACATTGTCGTCCTTACTTAAATGAATCGTTACGTTGACTTCCCGATTCAGATGATAAATTAGCTCAAACCCATAGATGAATGCTTGATGAAGATCAGAAAGGGAAATGTTGTTGTCATTTTTAATATTAGGCCAAGAGGTCATGGCTATAAATTCCACTTTGCATCCATCACTGACTTCAGATGCACTCATTTCTCCAATCTTTAAATAAGTGTACCTGCTTAATTTGCAGCCACTAATTTCCACAAATGTCAAATTATTAACAGCAAATGGACAGTTGAATATGAAGATAGGCTCTGCTACTCTTTTAGTACTACTCTGTGATCCATTATTAGTGTAATTATCATATGGATGAAAACGCGAACTATTCATGTATTGTTGAAGGCTGGTAAGCTGAGGTAATAGAGAGCATAAATCTTGTGTTTGTAAAGTTGGATCTACGACGTGAATTGTCTGATTAACATAGTTGATGGCTTGAACGTGCAACTTCTTGGAGAATAACCATATAACCGTTTGGTTACCTTCACAAGCTAATTCATATTCTGGAAATTGCTTTGGACCGGTATTTGAGCCAAAAATGTAATTATATTTTGGATCGGTCTTTAAACGAAAAGGGTATCTTATGTCAGGGATATTTCCACAAGCAGAACGGACATAGTAGTGAAATTCGACCTTCCTAGCATAGCATGTTTTAGAAATCTTCAGAAAGATGATCAAGATTATTGTTATACATTTTAGAAGAGAGGTTCCTCTAGACATATCAAAGAGGTTAGCTGTTGGTTAAAGGTTGAGCTTTCTTATGTCCTGTACTCTATCAATCATCTATTTGGATCTTGATTTTTCATCTCCCCATAATTTCAAATTACTACTAGCAAACAAGGTAGACTGATCTAGTCCACATATACCATGTGCTGATTTGGACTATGCCCAAAATGACTTCTCAATGAATATCTATCCACTCCAACTACCCTCTATTTAAGACTGGATTAATTAGGTGAGTTATAATTGGCCTGAATTTGACCTAGTCATGAATTTTCCAAGTACAGGAAGAAGGGGGTGGGTCAAGTCGGATATGGGTCGGTCAAAAATGAGTCAGGTGAAAATTGATTAAATATTCGACTTGACTCATATTTAATATGGATAAAAATGGGTAAACCCAATCGAGAGTCGGGGTCGGAAGTTGGATTGTCTGGACTCATTTTGGGTGGTGAGGTTTAATGAAAGTTTGAAAAATATTTTCCTGATTTAAGGAAAGTTGTGATTTTTTCCCCTTACCTAACATATGAAAGTCATATTTTCTTAAATTAGAGGAAAAATATTTTCCTAATTTAAGGTAAGTTGTGATTTTTTTTTGTTACTTTACATATGAAAGTCTGTTTGAAAAATATTTTCAAAATATTTAGGTCAATCAAACATAAGAGAATTGAAAAATATTTAATAAATTCTTTTTAAAATACCAAGTACACCATTAATAAGTGCACATTTTAGAAATTCCAACCCCAAACATATTTTAAGGAGAGTGCAATTGGTAGATACCCATACGTTACTCATAATTTATGATGAATAATATGAGATGATCCATATTTAATCCAATTTTAAATGATTGGATAACCAATCCATTTTTAAAATGGGCTAATCGAAGGAATAACTATAAATTTGACCCATTTTGCCACCCCCAATAGCAAGGTATGTGGAAAAGTCTGCTCCACAAATTGAATAGTTTCAAAGAAAAGATATTGAGGAAAAGTCAGTCTTGAAAGCTGGAAAATGTTTCCAAGATATATAGTATTAGACTACTAGAGATTAGCATCAAACCAAAGAATGCAAGTAAGAGTTTTAGAAATGTCCATCTTACTTTTCTTGGTATTTTTCCCATTGCTTAGCTTAGGACACACACTAGAGGGTTGTGAGGATTCTTCGTGCAATAATGATGGTCCCATCGTTCATTTCCCATTCAGACTCAGTCATCAACCAAAACATTGTGGCTATGATCTTGGATTTGAACTACATTGCAACAATAAAAAAGACACCATCCTTGAGCTTCCTTCGTCTGTTCACTTAGTTGTTGAAAAGATTGATTATGTCTCACAGCAAATTCACCTTTATGACAAGTGCATAGCAGCCAAGCTACCAAAACTGAATTTGTCACAATCTAATTTCACAAATGATGACGATCCCACAAACCTATTCAATTGTTCTGCACCATTCTCAGACAATAATTATGATTATTACTTGGTTCCATGTCTTGGTTCTCCTGGTTACCAAGTACATGCTGTTACTTCGACTTCAAGACTTCAATACTTCTTGTCTGGGCCTTGCACAAAAATTCATCAGTACCCATACTCAGATTCAACATTTGGTGAGAACAAGCTGCAGCTGAATTGGTCTGTACCACTCTGTGGAAACTGTGAGTCCAAAGGAATGGATTGTGGTTTCAAGGATGGAACAAAGCTATTGGAAACTCATTGTTTCAATCGAACTATAACCCAAAAAGGTACTATTTGTATGTCTTAAATTTTTTTATTTATTTTTTCCATCAGTGATAAAAAAAAACAGCACTTAACAGACACTTTAATTTTGTCCATAAATAGGTATTAAATCTAAGCAGCCCTTGATTGCAGGTTAGTTTTATTAAGTTCTCACTCCATCAGTTCCCTACTTGATTTTCCTTTATGATTATGATGACATGTTATTTATTCAATTATTGTAGGTGTAGTTTTAGGTACAACGCTTGTTTGCATTATTGTCTTCTCACTTTATAAGCTATATTTGACAAGTAGAAATGAAAGAGAGAGTCGAGTTAGACTTGAAAAGTTTTTGGATGACTACAAGACCATCAGACCAACACGCTATTCTTATGCTGATATTAAGAAGATAACAGATGATTTTAATGAAAAGCTAGGAGAAGGGAGTTATGGAACTGTATACAAAGGCAGACTTTCCAGTGAAATCTATGTAGCAGTAAAAGTCCTACACGATTCCAAGGGTAAAGGGGAAGAATTTATCAATGAAATCGGTACAATTGGGAGAATCCACCATGTTAACGTGGTCCGCTTGGTTGGTTTTTGTGCTGATGGATTCAGACGAGCTCTGATCTACGAATACCTACCAAATGATTCACTTGAAAGGTTTATTTTACCAGTGAGCTCAAGCCCGGGTAGTGTCTCACTCATCAGCTGGAACAAGCTTCAACATATTGCTCTGGGTACTGCAAGAGGGATTGAGTATCTTCACCAGGGATGTGATCAGCAAATCCTACATTTCGATATCAAACCACGAAACATCCTTTTAGACCACAACTTGAACCCCAAAATATGTGATTTTGGCCTAGCCAAACTATGTTCTAGAGAAAAAAGTGTGGTTACTATGACAGCTGCTAGGGGAAAGGGGAATGGATATATAGACATTTAGAGAAAGGGGAAGAATTAAAGATTCGGATATAGGAAGAAGGAGATGGTACAATTGTGAGAAAGTTAGCTATTGTTGGACTTTGGTTACAGTGGCATCCCGTCAAAGTAGACATTTGTTCTGATTGATTATAGTTGTGTATTGTTCATTTAAAATGACATATATGCGAGAAGGGCTTCGAATTTTACCAAGGGTCGGGTCTGAATTGGTCCGTCTCATTCATTGCATTCGCGCTGAACAAATACACATGGACATAATTAAAAGTCTATTTTCAACCTTAAGACTTCATCACTCGATTTTGGGGCTTGGGATTATAGTTTGGGATGATTTTAATGGGGTTTTGTTGGATTTCTTTGTAAAGCATATATCTAACCTTCTAATTAAGCTTTCCCCGCGAATTTCTTTGTCAATGAATATCTATCCACTCCAACCACCCTCTATTAAGTCTGGACTAATATGACCTACTCAATAATTTTCCAAGTACAGGAACTCAGGAAGTTGTGTGGAAAAGTCCGATCCACAAACTGAATAGTTTCAAAGAAAAAGATATTGAGGTTTTAGAAATGTTGCCAATCAAATATAGTACTAAACTACTAGTGATTAGCATCAAACTATAGAATTCAAGTAAGAGTTTTAGAAATGTCCATCTTACTTTTCTTGGTATTTTTCCCATTGCTTAGCTTAGGACACAGACTAGAGGGTTGTGAGGATTCTTCGTGCAAGAATGATGGTCTCGTCATTCATTTCCCATTCACACTCCGTCATCAACCAAAACATTGTGGCTATCCTGGCTTTGAACTACACTGTAACAATAAAAAAAACACCATCCTTGAGCTTCCCTCGTCTGTTCACTTAGTTGTTGAAAAGATTGATTATGTCTCACAGCAAATTCACCTTTATGATCCTGAAGAGTGCATAGCAATCAAGCTACCAAAACTGAATTTGTCACAATCTAATTTCAGAAATGATGACGATCCCACAGACCTATTCAATTGTTCTGCACCATTCTCAGAAAATTATGGTTATTACTTGATTCCATGTCTTGGTTCTCCTGGTTACATGCTGTTTCTTCGACTTTAAGCCTTGACTTATTCTTGTCTGGGCCTTGCAAAAAAATTCATCAGTACCCATACTCACATTCAACATTTGGTGAGAACAAGTTGCAGCTGAATTGGCCTGTACCACTCTGTGGAAACTGTGAGTTCAAAGGAATGGATTGTGGTTTCAAGAATGGAACAAAGCTATCAGAAACTCATTGTTTCAATCGAACTATGATCCATAAAGGTATTACTTGTATGCCTTAAATTTTCTTTTAATTTTTTCCATCATTGAAAAAGAACACTTCACAGACACTTTAATTTTGTCCATAATAGGTATTACTAAGTAGCCCTTGATTGCAGGTTAGTTTTATTAAGTTCTCGCTCTATCAGTTTCCTACTTAATTTTCCTTTATGCTTATGGCATGTTATTTATTCAATTATTGTAGGTGTAGTTTTAGGTACAGCACTTGTTTGCATTATTGTCTTCTCACTTTATAAGCTATATTTGACAAGTAGAAATGAAAGAGAGAGTCGAGTTAGACTTGAAAAGTTTTTGGAAGACTACAAGACCTTCAGACCAACACGATATACTTATGCTATGCTGATATTAAGAAGATAACAGATGATTTTAATGAAAAGTTAGGAGAAGGGAGTTATGGAACTGTATACAAAGGCAGACTTTCCAGTGAAATCTATGTTGCAGTAAAAGTCCTACACGATTCCAAGCGTAAAGGGGAAGAATTTATCAATGAAATCGGTACAATTGGGAGAATCCACCATGTTAACGTGATCCGCTTGGTTGGCTTTTGTGCTGATGGATTCAGACGAGCTCTGATCTACGAATACCTACCAAATGATTCACTTGAAAGGTTCATTTTACCAGTGAGCTCAAGCCCGGGTAGTATCTCACTCATCAGCTGGAACAAGCTTCAACATATTGCTCTGGGTACTGCAAGAGGGATTGAGTATCTTCACCAGGGATGTGATCAGCAAATCCTACATTTCGATATCAAACCACAAAACATCCTTTTAGACCACAACTTGAATCCCAAAATATGTGATTTTGGCCTAGCCAAACTATGTTCTAAAGAAAAAAGTGCGGTCACTATGACAGCTGCTAGGGGAACCATTGGTTACATTGCACCAGAAGTGTTATCAAGAAACTTTGGTAAAGTTTCTCATAAGTCTGATATTTATAACTTTGGGATGCTCTTGTTACAAATGGTTGGTGGGAGGATAAAAATGGATCCTAAGACGAATAACCACAGCAAAGTGCCAAAGTGAATTCTTTGGAATGGATATATAGACATTTGGAGAAAGGGGAAGAATTAAAGATTCGGATAGAGGAAGAAGGAGATGGTACAATTGTGAGAAAGTTAGCTATTGTTGGACTTTGGTGCATACAGTGGCATCCTGTTGATAGGCCTTCAATAAAAGAAGTTACTCAGATGCTGGAAGGAGATGGAAGCCATCTCAACTTGTCCCCAAATCCTTTTATGGCTACTAACACGCCTAAGTTAAATGCAAGTCCTCTCAGCAAGATCTAGACGTATTAGAAATTGAATAGCACTTCAAAGTCATTTGTATAAGAATTGCAAAAGTATTTTGTTTCATAGTAGTGATCAGGAAGCTGAATGATAAATATGTAGACTTATTTCTCGACTTGTATGTGTTAATTATATCCTTGCATTATTAAACCCATGTTAATCGGATGTCCACAATGGGAAAGAAATGAGTTGAATGATAAATTGAGAAATAGTCATTCTCTCAAACACACTCATCCAAAAGAAAAGTCAGTTATTTCTTCAAAGCTTTACCCAATATTATAGAGAAGGCCAGTTTTTATAAAGACGAATTTAGAATTTGAAGAGGATGGATGCATAGTGTTAATGTACATACTATTACTTAGTGATGATGGATGCAAACTTAGTATAAGTACACATGCATAAATTTATTAATTAATATATCTAAAAGCTATTCGACAAAGAATTTGGACTAAATTTAACGAAAGAGCGTTGAGAAGCTTCCTGAGTTTTTCATGGATAAGCTCATATCCCATTGGCAAGTTGCATTATTTGGTTGGACACAAATTAGCATACCATTAATCTATATTTAGTGGGTGACAAATGGACAGGTTGGATTAAATTTGAGTGAATCAAAATGGGTCAAGACTCAACCCAGCCCAAATTAGTTTGGGCCAAAATGGGTTGGGTCAAAACGAGTTAGTAATGGGTCATAACCTAACAAGTTTTAATAGCTTTATTTGTTATTTTATAAGCTTTCAATACCTCATAAAAAAATTATTTATTATAACTATATATAACATATAAAATCAAAAAAAAGTTTTTTAAAAATATTTTGACAAAGACTCAAAAATCAATTTGGTTACATATCAACCTATTTTTTAATGGGTTGAGCTAACAAATGAGCGGGCCAATAACCAATCCAAACATAAATGAGTTGGGTCAGGTTGAACGGGTTGGGTTTGATTTTGCCACCCCAATCTATATGGAGTAAATTCGGGCATCATTTGGTTAAGCACACAGGATGGAAAATAGTTGAAAGGAAAAAAAAAATCAACTTTTTTGCATTAGTGTGTAAAATTTTGCTTGTATGTATGATGTGGCATTAATCAAGTTAGACTTTTCCATGATTACTCCCTCGGATCCTAATTATCTCCAAATTCAACTTTTTTGGGACAGAGTGATAGAGTATTATTTTTGTTATCCTAAATATCTGGAATTTGTGGACTAGATCAGTCTCTCATTGTATGCTCGTTGTAGATTATTTGGAGAAGAAAATTGTAGATCCCAATAGATGATAGCTAGCTCATTAGATAGGTAAACGCAAATGATTGAAATTGAAGGATAAGCCTTTGAAAAGTATTCTCAACGTCTTTTAAAGTTTTTTCACTCTCCTTTAAGAAAAGTATACTCGTAGGACTTTAATGTCACACTCACTTAATAAAGCAGTGTTGGAACACGGAAACAGGTAAACGGCAAAGTCTTCCTCTTCATCAAATTGCAACGACCAAACACAAGCTAGTCCTCCATTGTTAATGAAAACTAAGTATCCAACAAACACATCTCAATTCTTTTCTTCTTTTGGAAATAGTAGGAAAGAAAGTACAAATGTATTTGTGTAGGGGAACCATTCTGCTAAAATATTTTGCATTAATCCTCCTCTTTCTGCAAACATGCAATGCTAGGAAGAGCAAACACTACTACTGTCCCATTTCTGCTTGTGGCAATATCCGTAACATAAGCTACCCTTTTCGCTTAAACACCGATCCAGAATATTGCGGATATGGTCTACCATTTGAATTAGCTTGTGAAGGTAACCAAACAATTATATCGTTATTCTCCAAGAAGTTGCACGTTCAAGACATCAACTATGATAGAGAGACAATACACCTGGTAGATCCAACTTTACAAACACAAGATGGTCTATGCTCTTTCAGACCTATGCATATCTTCTTAGACCAAGCCTATACAATCTTCTTGTCAAACTATGCAGCAGATCCCCTTTTCATGATCAACTGTCCATTTGCTGTTAATAATTCTTCGTCATTTCTGGAAATTAGTGGCTGCAAATTAAGCAGATACACTTATTTAAAGATTGGAGAAATGAGTGCCTCTGAAGTCAGCGATGGATGCAGAGTGGAATTTATAGGCTGGACCTCATGGCCTAAAATTATTAATACAGAGAACAACATTTCCCTTTCTGATTTACATCAAGTCATCCTCTACGGATTTGAGCTTCGTTATTTTCTGGAGAGTTCTCCACCTCAAAGGATAAGTAAGTACTTCAATTATACATTTGATCTGCTCCTTAGTGAACATTCTTTTCCATCCTAACAAATTAGTAAAACAATGGATTCACTCACTACAATTCTATTTATTTCTTTATGTCTTTGTAGGCTTTATTGAACAGATTGTCGGTGAGGACTCAAACTTTTCTCTACATGTACTTTTAATAAACATTTCTTTCCATCCTAAGAAATTAGGAAAACAATGAATAGATTCACTCACTACAATTTAATTTCTTCATGTCTTTGTAGGTGTTCTTTATTTGATTCGCTGTGAGGACTCAAACTTTTCTCTACATTTAGTATTAATTCTCCGTTGATCTCTCATTCTAAATTTGCTAAACTTATGCACTTTAATCTGACCAGGGATAATTCTGTATCCACTTGGCCAGCTACTTGAGAATATAATGTATAAGCTCAAAAATTATGGGGATTTTGGACAAATGATAAGTAAGGACGAACTTCAATTATGTATGCTCTGCTTCTTAATAAACATTTCTTTCCATCCTAAGAAATTAGGAAACAATGTATGCACTTACTACAATTTAATTTCTTCATGTCTTTGTAGGTGTTACTTTTCTCTACATATACTTCTAATCTAATCCTCCATTTATCTCTCATTCTATATTTTTTGCACTTTCATCTAACCAGTTACCAGTCTAGAGCCACTTCTGTATTTGACGGATACGCTCCAATTTAATGGACCAAGTAAGGACAATTTTCAATTATATTTGCTCTGCTCCTTAATTAACTTTCTTTTCCATCCTAACAAATTAGGAAAAACAATAAATTCACTCACTACAATTTAATTTCTTTATGTCTTTGTAGGTATTATTGAACAGATTCTCGGTGAGGACTCAAACTTTTCTCTATATAGACTTTTAATCCTCCATTTATCTCTCGTTCTAAATTTTTTGTACTTTAAATCAGGGACCAGTCTGTCGCTACTTGTGTCTTTCATGGGTAAGCTCCTATATATCCTTTTAGCAAGCTGTATGATTATTTGGCTGTACACAGATTAACATTCCATTTTGTTTTTCATCCAATTTCTCAATACACGGATACTTTAGGAGTTATAATCATATGATTTAGCAAGATTGAGATTTTGATATGGTAGTGAACCAACATGAGGATATAATGTTGCTTGCCTATTATTTGAGCAAATTTATACCACTAGGAAGTGGTCTAGTAGCTTTTTATTAATAATAAACATAAAAAATTCTCAATAGGATTAAGTACAAGCAAGAGAGACTTGGCCTTACCTTATCCATCCTAATGAGATACCTATCCTCTATTATTAACAATCATGAAGAAAATACGAGCTAGAGAGAACTAGATATTCTATGATCATCATAAAGTTCATAATACACTCTATGATGATATTACAAGTGAGGATTCTCAAGTAATAAAAATGTTAAGACCGAAATAAGGATGTGTAATGTGGAAGCTAGCAAAGTAAACCTCGAAAGACCACGAGTAAGAAGACAAACGAGAAATATACCAAAAGACACAACGATTTAACGTGGTTCGGTCAATCGACCTACGTCTACGAAGGAAATAAGCAATCCACTATATAAACATGAGAAAAATAACCTCAACCAATTCACTCGGAATACATAGGAGGTTCAAAAAAGTGATAATGTATCAAGCTTATGTCCCACAAATTCTCCCCCCAACCAAAACTCGCAAAGCCCTTAAGACTACATTGTGAATGTTGATTCAGTTAGAATGAACAAGCCTCTATTTATAGAGCGCTAAACATTTTCCTACAAGAAAAGGACTAGTTACTTCAAAACCTTTTCCTAAAAGAAAAACGTATTTATGGTAAGAAATCAGGGCAAATAAAACCCAACAACAAAATCATAAAAGCCAATACTAAGGTGCAAGGGTTTCTGGTTTCTCTCAACGCATAAGCTTAATGTGCATTGTCCATGGGGAAGAGAGCACGGATTCCCTCGGAGAAGGCTCGCATGGCACAACAAAGTGACCTACAGACTTTGAAGCAACTGAAACAACAGGGTGGACAGGGGAAAGAAGTTCCGGCAGCAGATCTGGCAGAGGAAACAACTAAAATAGAGGAAATAGTAGAGAACTCAGGTGTGACGGCAATGGTGTCAACGAAATCAACCAGTGCGAGCAAACCTACGGGATTTAACGCTACACAGGAATGGGAAGAATCAATTCAGAACACACCAAAATCGCAATTGTGGGCTGATGAAATGGAGGAATCCCCTGAAATGAATCGAAAGGGGTCAGTCTTGGATAATTTTGACCTAACAAAGATAGCGAATGCGGTCTTTAAACTTGAATCCGACACTTCGGAGGAACAAGGTGAATCCTCAATCTGTGAGATAGACATTGAGGATATAAGCACTGAGATTGCATACTGGCAACATGTTGTAGTCTACTACGTTTTGGGGGCACATCCCCCTTTCTCTGTGATGAATGGTTACATACAACGATTGTGGGGGAAGCATGGTATAAACAAAGTCTCGATGTCGAAAAATGGTATAGTGCTTGTACGATTTGATTCTAGAATGGGGAAGGATGAGGTGTTGCAAGGTGGGATATACCATTTTGACAATAAACCCTTGGTAGTTAAAGCTTGGAGTCCATACATGGAGTTTACTCAAGAAGAGTTGTATATTGTTCTTATATGGGTGAACTTACCAGGACTAGATTTCAAATACTGGAGTCCCAAAGGACTGAGTAAAATTGGAAGTTTATATAGGAAGCCACTAATGGTGGACCAAAATACAGAGAGGAAATTGGGACTGAGTTTTGCCAGGTTGTTAATAGAAGTGGAAATGAAAGTAGAATTACCGGATAAAGTTTTCTTCAAAATGAGAGAGGGGAGTTGATTGAACAAAAAGTGCAATATGATTGGAAACCCACACTGTAATTTTTGTAAAAAGTATGGATATGATGAACGTATTTACAGGAAGAAAAACCCACCTCCTGATCAAAGGAGAGGGGAAGAGCAACAACCAAACATAGTGAGAGACAAAGAGAAACAAAAGGAAACAGGGGAAGATAATCAGTACAGAGGAAGACAAACTGGAATGATAAACCAGAGGGTCATTAATGGAGTGGGGAAAAGTGGAACAACTACTATCATACAAGGAGGAAGGAAGGTAAGATGGATCACTTCAGTGAATAAGTCACTGAGTTGAAATAGGCAGAGGAAGCAAGTTCATCAGGGAGAGGTGGCTCATAAAAACATGTTTCAAGTTCTACATACAGAAGAAGTCAGAGAACAACCTTCAATGACCACAGCTGTAAATGGGGGAGGGAATGTGACTCCCAACGTGAATGGATAACATGATGTGTTGGAATGTTAGGGGCTTAAATGCCCCTAACAAACAAAAGGAGATCAAACTCCTTTGTAGCAAAGAAAGTACTGGATTTGTGGGTTTAGTAGAGACAACAACATACCCAGTGAAATCCCACTAGGTGGGGTCTGGGGACGGTTTAGTAGAGACTAAGATCAAAATACGTAATATTGACAGGGTGGCTAGAAGCTTGTTTGGAGGATGGGATTACATTACTAATCTTGTCGACCATTATAATGGTAGGGTATGGATAACATGGAGGCCAGATTACTTTCAGGTGCAAATGGTCGCAAGTTGTGCCCAGGCGATAACCTGTAAAGTAAGAAATCAAAGCCTCAATTTGGAGTACATGGTAGCTGTGGTATATGCCTTCAACACAAGAGAGGAAAGGAAAGAGTTGTGGAAATATTTAGATGATATGAACACAAGGAACATGTTTCCATGGATAATAAAGGGGGACTTCAATTTTGTCCTAAATGTTGATGATAGGATAGGGGAAATCCAGTGAGTATGGTGGAAATAACTGACTTTCATGCTTGTATTGAGGGTTGTGGACTGCTGGAATTACCTAGAAAAGGTAACAGATATACATGGAATGATAAAAGGGATGCTAGGGTGTTCTCAAAGTTAGACTGGGTGTTTATTAATCCAGAATAGTTAGTGAATATGCCGGCTTATAATGCAAATTTCTTACCAGAAGGAGTGAGTGATCATTGTCCTGTTGTAATTTCACTGCTTGATGGACCAAGAAGAGTGAAACCAACTTTTAAATATTGCAATGTGTGGGCTAGTCATCCTGAATTCTTGAACATTGTGAAAGAGACATGGGACCAAAATATTGAAGGTCACCAGATGTTTAGAGTTGTGAAGAGACTTAAGTATTTGAAGAGAAGAGTGAGAAATCTAAATAACCAGCATTTCAAAAATATCATCACAAAAGCTGATGAGGACAGAACTGAACTAGCAAAAGCACAAGAAGAGCTACATCTCTAACCAACGAATAAGACTTTGCAGGAGCAGGAGAAGAGATTGTACCAGAAGTTTATGAGATCCTCGTACATGACTGAGATCTACTTACAACAGAGGAGTAAAGCAACTTGGATCAACCTTGGTGATGCCAACACAAGATATTTTTTCTCAATTATAAAACACAGGAAGCTAAAACAAGCTATTTTGCAGTTGAAGGATAATAATGATGTAATGCAAAAAATCCAGAAGGCAATTGCAGATGTCTTTGTGGAGTATTATGAGGACTTTCTAGGCACAAAGGAAAAGAAACGACAAAGAGCAAGTGGCTTATTTTTTAGAAATAGAGATGTATTGGATACTGAACAACAATTGCGATTGGTAAAACCATATACATCACAAGAAGTGAAGAGTGTTATGATTGGTATTGACATCAATAAAAGCCCGGGGCTTGATGGATATAGGAGTGGATTCTTTAGAGCAGCATGGATTGTGATTGGTCAAGATATATCACAAGCAATTCTGGAATTTATGGAGACGGGGGAGCTCCTAACACAGTTAAACTCCATAGTAATCTCTCTCATTCCAAAAGTAGACACACCAGTGATGGCAAGTCAATTCAGACCCATCTCATGTTGCAATGTTCTGTACAAGTGCATTTCAAAAATGATCTGTCAGAGACTGAAGGAAGCCATAAAAGTGGTAGTGGCAAGTAATCAAGCAGCGTTTGTTGAAGGAAGATCATTGATTCATATTGTATTAATCTGCCATGACTTATTAAGGCATTATAATAGGAAAACTACTCCAAGATGTATGATGAAGATTGATCTACGGAAGGCATATGATATGGTAAGCTGGGACTTTATAGAGGAAGCTTTAAAGGGTTATAATTTTCCACGAACCTTTGTGCAGTTGGTAATGACATGTGTTACCACTACGAGGTTCACAGTTAAAGTGAATGGAGAAGGCTATGGATATTTTGAGGGCAAGAGGGGGCTTCGACAAGGGGACCCTATTTCCCCTCTGTAATTTGTATTAGTTATGGAGTATCTTACGAGAATTCTAAGGAAGATGAGTGATCTGGATGATTTCAAATACAATACAATGTGCAAAGCAGCGAAACTTACACACTTAATATTTGCAGATGATTTAATAGTGTTCTGCAAAGGAGACACAAATTCTATTAAGAGGGTGATGGAAGCTCTGAAACATTTTAGTGTTGTGACTGGCTTGGAAGCAAATTTGCAGAAATCTAACATATTTCTTGTTGGAATGACTAAGGAAGCAAAGCTGAAAATTTTGAATAGTACTGGGTTCTCAATGGGTGTACTACCTATACGGTACCTGGGACTGCTGCTATCTTCAAAAAAATTGAACAAGGTGGATTGTTACCAATTGGTGGAGAAGATTACAAAGAGAATTACCTCAGGTTATTCGAGGCAGCTTTCATATACAGGGAGGCTACAGATAGTTAATGTTGTTTTGTTCTCGATATATAATTTTTGGGGGACAGTGTTTATCCTCCCACAGAGTGTGTTGCAGAAAGTAGATAAAAAATGCAGAGAATTCCTATGGGGAAGCTCGGAAGGGCACAAGAAAATAGCATTGGTGGCATGGGATAAGGTATGTGTACCAAAAAAGTATGGAGGATTAAATATCAAAAGCTGCAAATTATGAAATATAGCTACTGTTGGGAAGTTCTTATGGCAGTTTGCAAACAAGAAAGATGTATTATGGGTCAAGTGGGTACATGAGATATATATGAAGGATACCGATAACATTTGGGAGCACATACCACCCCAAGATTGTAGTTGGTATTGGAAGAAACTGAATGTTTTGAAGACAGAAATGCTCCAATGGTACCAAAGGGGACAGTATGTTTTGACACCAAATGGCACATTCTCCATGACCAGTAGCTACCAAGCCATGCTAGGTCTGTTACATAATGCCCAGAGGCAGACTTACTTTGGAGCTCTACAATGCAGCCTAGACAAAGATTTATCTTATGGCTTGCATACCAAGGAAGACTTCTCACTAAAGATAGGCTATAGAATATGCATATACAAGTTGAAAATGCAGCATGTGGCTTGTGTGATTTGTTTACTGAATGTCATTGGGGGAATACAGTGAGGAAGGATTTGGCTAATTGGATGGGTGTGGTACTGCTAAGAGGCACAATTCAACAAATATTGGCGTGGATTAAAAAAAGACGTTGGAAGCAATTGAAGAAGGAAGCAGTAGTTGTTATGTATGGAGCAACAATTTATTATACCTGGCAAGCGAGGAATTGGAGGCAGTTTAGACAGAAACATGTAACTACAAATTTCATCTCGCACAAATAAAGAAGGAGTTACAAGTTAGACTAGAAAGAGTTAAGGAGTCTAGAAAAGCAAGAAATTGTCAAGATTTAATACATAGGATTTATAGTTTTTTTCTTTCCTAAATTGTAATACTTTGTTTTGGTATGGTAATATTCACAGTTTTATTGCCAAAAAAAAATATCATAAAAGCCAAGGAGAAAGTTTAGTTATCAACCTCAAATTTTCTTTTACAAATGTATGAACTAAAAAATATAGATTGGCCTTCTAAAGGAACTTGAAGTATGTTTCTCTTGTCTTCTTCTTCAAATCTGTCCGATAACACTTGGTAGTTCATCACTTTTTGGCTTTATTGGATCTTGTTAAAGTTGTTGACACTATCATTTGATTCTGTTTCGCCAGTCGCATCGGTAGTTGCCTTGGAACAAACTTTTGCTTGCCTATTATTAACAAAGGCGTATCCAGGATTTTGAAATGATGGGTGTACTATTATGAAAATGTGAAATCTAATCGGTTTGACATTTAGGTTCTTATCATTGAAAACAGTTAAAATTTTAAAATTATACGTCCAAAATTGAAATGCTTAATTAGTTAAAGCGCCAAAAGTGATATCAATAACCACTTTTGGAGGTGTTACCCAATTTTTGAAAGAAAAATAAAACAGATAGATATAAAAGTCAAATTTCTAATCTCACTGAGAGGTGCACCCAATCATCATCGCATTATATGATACTTCATGTGTGGGTTTACACATCTATATTTAATAAAAAAAAATTAAAAAATATAACACTACTATATATGATTTCAGGAGGGGAGCATGGATTCATGTGAACCCGGTGACCCCCTCCTCCATACGCCTCTGATATTATATGTTGCTTCTTGAAAAGGTGATTTGGTGTGTGAATTTAATTTTTGTTATTTTCTTGTGGCATCTTTTAATGAAACTAAAATTTTATACTTTTGAATAAATCGAAAGATAATGTATCACATCCTAAAAGATAAGGGAGTTGTTGGACGGTATACATGGGAATTAATATGGTTGCCTCGAATGTGGTACATCATTATTTGTATAGTTATACCTTCTTCTTTTTTTGATAAAAAGCAAGCTAGTCTTAATTCTATGCCAGCAACTCCCAATAATATATCCCATAATGTTGTTAATTCTGTTGTTCTTAAATTTAGAGCAGAAATTCATTATATCATATACCATTAGATGTTATTATAACCTTAATTAGTTTTTAAATAAGTTCAACATTTCCTATTTTGTAAAATAATAACTAAAAATTAAATTAATAAATATGATGATATTGCAGTGTTTGCATAGAGAAAACATATACTTAAAAGAATATATAAAATTAGGCATGTACGGATTTTATAAAATAATAGAGATAAACGTGCAACGTTGCACATTTCCAAAGACTAGTAATTTAACACAAGTGAGCACAACACAAAATTCTAAAATAGAACATATTCGAATTCAATTTCTATTATATGTTTTCTCTTTAGGATTGTTATTCCTTTTTTATATTTAGAAAAATAAATTGTAATGTTGTTCATATTTGACTTTTAAGTACTCGTTCATATTAAATTAAATTACCTCATTTGTTAGAATATGTCTTCTTCGGAGAAATTCTCGATTTCTTTTGGTTGATGTTGTTGAGGGAGAAGCATTACTTATCCTTTTTACCTCGTAAGCTAGGAGACTAAAGCAAAATAGAATTTCAATAAGTCATTGTCAAACTAAAGCTATCAAGGAGGCTCTACTTTGAAAAATACAAATGCATTAAGTTATTAAAAGCTAATTAAAAATATAATAAATCAAATGTTAATCAAATTTATTAAAAATACTCATGCAAAAAATTGTGAAATTGTTGTAGAGACATGCCGCATACCTCATTGTATTGACATGATTTCTACTAAAAGTTCTATTCAACGGTCTGCAAAAGTATCACCTATGATTTATACCTGAGATTAAAAAATTACATCATAAGTTCATAAAATAAAATTTTAGCAGTTTATTTTCATGTGAGAGATCAAACACTTAAACATCAATTTAAGAATATAATTTGAATGATAGCAAAAAATGAAAAAAAAAAACTAAATGTAAAGAAATGCTTGAAAGAACATATGATAAGAGTTTTATGCTCTCTAAACCAAATTCAAATGTACAGTATTGTCATTAGAAGACAACGTGTGAGAGACTTATAGGTATAGTGATTTCTTGAAGATTTAAAAAGTCATTCAACTTTAATGGTGATTACTTGAAGAGTTAAAAAGTCATTCAACTTTAATGGTTTCACACTTATCGAATAATAATAATAATAATACGATAATGATAGTTAAAAAGTTGAAGGGCATTTTCGTAATCCAACTTTAGACTAAGCACCTCAACGGTCTGCAAAAGCATCACCTCTGGTTTATACGTAAGATTTAAAAATTACATCACAAGTTCATAAAACAAAATTTTAGCAGTATATTTTTATGTGAGAGATCAAATACTTAAACATCAATTTAAGAATATAATTTGAATGATAGCAAAAAATGAAAAAAACTAAATGTAAAGAAATGCTTGAAAGAACATATGATAAGAGCTTTATGCTCTCTAAACCAAATTCAAATGTACAGTATTTTCATTAGAAGACAACGTGTAAGAACTTATAGGTATGGTGATTTCTTGAAGAGTTAAAAAGTCATTCAACTTTAATGGTGATTTCTTGAAGAATTAAAAAGTCATTCAACTTTAATGGATTCACACTTATAGAATAATAATAATAATAATAATATGATAATGATAGTTAAAAAGTTAAAGGACATTTTCGTAATCCAACTTTAGACTAAGCAACTTCTCACTTATAATATAACTAGTCTCTGGGCACGCGCAACGTGCGTGTACCCCATACATCAATAAGTAAAAACTCTTATAAAGTTAAATAAATATAATTTTAAAATGTAGTACCAACTTAACCTTAGTGAATCCATCTTACTATTTTCTTCCTTTAAAAAACAAGGGTGAAATTATAACATTATAATATTAGATCGATCTTGTGCATAACTTTAAAACAATGGATCAAACCTTCCAAACATAATTTATAAAAAAGCACAAAATGTTGAATCAAATGAATTTGACTCATTTTATATAAGGTAATCAAACTTAATCATTGTAGGACAATGTAGAAGTCATACTTGATATTTCTAACCTTATGAATTCATCTTCCTCAAAATTCTTTTCGGTGTTTCTAAATAAAGTGAAGATGTCAAACTTGCTATACACTATATTGTTAATCTCAGATCATAGATAGACTAATTTGAAAAAATATATTAATGACCAAAATCTTACTAACAAACAATAAAAGATGGAAAAAGAGGAGCAAAGAAGAACTTTACCATAGGAGTACTTAGAACTGCTAAAGGAAGAATCCAATATGACAAATTCGTATTTGGTAATGGTATATGTTGATTTAGCTGCAACTCTTCATATTTTTTAATTTAAGATTAAAAGTGGGGAAAAGACAAATATGAATAAAAAATAAAATAAGTTTCATTGTATAAGAACTCAAAGTTTTCAACAAAACAACAAAAACAAAAATGCAATAGAAATGAAAAAAAAAAAAAA
>NC_064293.1:22200951-22353301 GCF_019186545.1 Solanum stenotomum | reverse complement strand
ACTTACGTGAGATTTATTGGTGGAACGGAATGAAAAGAGACATAGCAAAATTTGTGGGTAGGTGCTCAAATTGCCAACAAGTCAAAGCCGAGCACCAAGGACCGGGAGGTCTAACTCAAGATATTGATATCCCCACTTGGAAGTGGGAAGATGTCAATATGGATTTCGTGGTAGGTTTGCCTCGAACCCGTAGGCAACATGACTCCATTTGGGTCATTGTGGATAGATTGACTAAATCAGCCCATTTTCTTCCCGTCAAGTTTTTTTATTTGGCGGAAAATTATGCTAAGTTGTACATTAAGGAGATTGTGAAGTTGCATGGGGCCCCATTGTCGATCATTTCGGATAGAGGTGCCCAATTTACTTCCCATTTTTGGAGGTCTTTCCAAAGTGGGCTTGGTACTCAAGTGAAACTTAGTACCACATTTCACCCTCAAACAGATTGTCAAACGGAACGCACCATCCAAACCCTAGAGGACATGTTGAGAGCATGTGGCATTGACTTCAAAGGTAATTGGGATGACCACCTACCTTTAATATAATTTTCCTACAACAATAGCTACCCCTCGAGTATTGCTATGGCACCCTTTGAAGCACTTTATCGTAGAAGGTGTCGATCTCTGGTTGGGTGGTTTGAAGTAGGTGAATTTTTTCTTATTGGTCGCAAGGTAGTCTATGAGGCTACGAAAAAAGTTCGACTTATAAGGGATAGGTTGAAAATGGCTCATAGTCAGCAAAAGTCTTATGCTGATAATAGAAAGAAAGATCTTGAATTTGAAGTAGGTGATTGGGTCTACTTAAAAAAGACACCGATGAAAGGGGTGATGAGGTTTGGTAAGAAGAGGAAGCTGAGCCCCCGGTATGTTGGGCTTTATGAGATCTTGAAGCGTGTCGGAAAGGTCACTTATGAGTTGAAATTGCCCATCGAATTGGCCTCGGTTCACCCGGTGTTCCATATTTCTATGTTAAAGAAGTGTATAGGTGACTCGGTGTCCATTCTTCATCTAGAAGGTTTAGGGGTGAATGAGAACATTTCTTATGAAGAGGTTTCGGTCGAAATCCTAGATCGTCAAGTTAAGAAGTTGAGGAATAAAGAGGTTGCCTCCGTAAAAGTCCTATGGAGAAACCACCTAGATGAGGGTGCAACGTGGGAGGCCGAGGCTGACATGAAGTCTCGCTACCCTCATCTTTTTCCTCCTACTCCTAGCCATAGTTGAGGTTAGTAGTCTCTCTTAATTTTGTATAAATTGAATTATGAATGTTATGTATTGAATTATGAATGTTATGGATTGCTTACTTGAATTATGTATTAATTGATGAATTTCTATGGTTGATTATATTGAATATCCCCTAAGAAACCATGTAACCCCCATGTCTCCAATTTATAAATTGTGATGTGGGTGAATTATAGAAAGATGAATATCATGAGAATGTGCTTGTAGTAATTGAACTATTTGAATCATGTTGTTGCCATGTCTAATGTAGTAACCCTAGATGGGTTGATGAATAATGATTATGATATTTAAGTACATGCTTTATGAGTACTTGGAAAGTAATGTGACCATGACTATAATGTAATTGTTATATTAATTGAAAGGCTATTCTCAATTATACACTTGTGAATGATGATGACATGATATGTACGGCTTTCCTCACATAAATGAATTGGTAGGCTAATGGCACCCTTTCATGTGTGTGATAATGTACCTTGAATCGGTAGGCTAATGGCACACTTTCATGTATGTAATGATGAACCTTGAATCGGTAGACCAAATAGTATCCCTTTCATGGGGATTCAATGAGCTATTCTAATGATTTACCTTGAATCGGTAGGCTAATGGCACCCTCTCATGTGTGTAATAATGTACATTGGGTTGGTAGGCCAATGGCAGCCCTCTCATGTGTAAGAATGTTAAAAAGAGAATTAATTACTCTATTGGAATTTAATGCTTAGCACCGAGTGGATATTATGAGGTGGAAGCTCTCCCCATGTTAGGTCGGGTTTCTAGTAACAACCTCCTTATCACATAACTATGTGACCGCATATGTTATTAGCTAGTGGATCCACCTAAGCTAAAATGTTACCAGTCCTACCTTAGGCAAGTAGACCAACCCTTTACGGTGTGGGATAGACACCGGATTCCATGATTTGCTCACATGATCTATGTCGGTTAAAGCTTATTCACATCACGTGAGTTATGTGCTATGGTGAATCAAGAGGTTCTATGAAGTGTGGATGGGGGTATGGGACTTCATCCATGCATTGCACTAGTAGGCTTTGAGAGTGGCTATGGTGTGTTCCTCAAAAGTTATATGTATAATAAAATGAATATGCTTATAATGATACTATTGAGAATGTTGACATGAAGGCTAAATGTAATGATGAATGCTTAACTTGGATTGTTGCTATAAGTTGCTTTCCTTGTCATGACTTATTAAATGTGAATGTTTCTTGTCTATGAGTATTAACTAAAGATGAGAATGAAGAATGGTAAGTATGTTTGGAGTGGCCTCAAAGTGGTACTTAGTATGAGTGGTATTATGGGATGTCATTCATACATTGCACAAGTATAACTTAGAGTTACCTAAGAGATGGTTCTAATGTGTTAAAATGAGTTATTTGATGATCATGCTTGTGACTTATGTTTTTATACTAAAAGTGCATGATGATTCTCAAACTCAATAAATGCATGCTTTTCAACTAAAATGTCCTTTTTAGCATGATTTTTGCATGGTTATCATACTTAGTGCAATTTTTTATACTAACCCATATTTTCTACATTTTTTCCAAAGTGTAGGGATTGACACTCAATTTGATTCCCCCTGTGGCTAAGAGCTTGGAATTGATCATTCTCCTTACTAGTTGGTGAGTCCTCAAGATTCAAGGGCTTATGAGTCTTTAGTAGTTTCTTTCATGTCATTTTATGTTTCGGATTATGTTAAAGGATTGTGACCCTATTGTTGATTCAAAGATTGTATTAGATGGCCAAATGAGACAAGTTAGACTTCCCCTTGCTTTTATAAAGTTTTCGATTATATGGATAAAAGGTTTAAATTTTGCATCATTTTTTTTATCTTATGTTATGAATGCTAAAGGCTTGTATGAGATCCCTTCAGGGTCAAGTACCCCGTGTCACACCTAGGAGGTACTCCTAGGTCATGACAAACTTGGTATCAGAACACAAGATTTAGAATGATTCTAGGATGATGTCTCATATGCTACATCTAGTAGAGTCTTGTTCATAGTGTGAAGCGCGCCACATTTATGAATGGAGGCTATAAGATGTTAGGAAACTACACTTCTTTCACTACTCTTAAGTCGTGCCATAGATTTTAGCTCTATAAAGTCCCTTTCCTAACCCTTCTCTTGTGTCTTCAGGAAATGAATACACGAAGGGCTAACACAAGAAAAATGGAGGGTAAAAATGTCAATGAAGAAGCTCTTCAAGAGAATCAAGATCCTCAAGTGAATCAATCTCCTCAAGCTAATCAAGCTCCGGTTAATCCTCTGGCTACGTCGGATGTGAAAGTTAGGTCGACTCTTCTAATGTTGTCTCAAGCCGTAACAACTCAAACCCAAGCTAGACAGCCCAAGCCAATTGGGATGTTAGGGCACATGTGTCACGACCCAGGGGTACCCCCTAGACGTAAGGGGTTGCATACAAGCCCTAGCATATCCTGAACATAAGATAATAGAAAATACGAGAAAATTTAAAACTTATTTAAGACCATACAATCGAAAACATTTTCTGAAGCAAACAGAAGTCTTTACTAAATCTTTGTCTCAAACCATCTAACATAATACTTGAATAAAACTCTTGGGTCATAGCCCATACAAAGTCTAAAACATAAAGAAATGACATAAATAAATATAATGGGTTTGTCCTCAAAGCTATGAGGACTCACCAATTCTTCAACTCTTCTTGATCCTTTAAAACCTAGCCTTTAAAGCAACTCAATCTCCTCAACCCTACATTTGATTAGAATGTAGTCAAAATCCGTTAGTACAAAATGTACCAAGTATGAAACCTAGCACAACATCATAAGAGCATCTCAAAATGGTTAGTCAACATAAGACATAAGCATAATAGATAATAACATATTCATAGCATAATCATCATAGTCACATCATGGTCTCCAACATAAGCATCATATAAACATAAGTCAACATTATCAAATGTGTCTTGTCATGAAGGTAAATAACTTTTGTCCTTGTTTAACAACTGCTCTGAAGTTACTTCATAATCTCTTAAAATTGTCATGATCTGTATTATTGCCAAACTCGAATAAAATTATATCATTTACATAAGATAGATGATTAGTTATGGGGTTCCATCAGTGGAGGCCAAATCCTTTTATGTCCTCCTTTTCATTGAGATTATTTAAGTTTTTAGTAACTTTAATAACTATGACAAAGAAGTTAGGTGAGAAAGGGTCTCCTTACTTATGTCCCCTTATAAAATGAAAGAAACCATGTAGTTGATCATTGATCAACATTGAATATCTGTTAGCTCACACCTATCTCTATACATGTCAATGATAACTTCTAAGAAAAACCCAAATTTCCTTGATACTATTGTTAAAAACATCCAGTGAACCTGTCATATGCCTTACCTATATTAAATTTCACTACTACATTGATATTCTTATTTCTTAAATGAAAATGAATAATCATAATTATCTCATCTGCTAGTAGATCCTTTTCAATAATACTTATCCTTGTCACAAAATCTAACTAAATTGGAGAGACAATAATACGCAAAATCTCTATTATCCTCTTATTCAACATTCTTGATACCAACTTATTAGTGAAATTGCTTAAATCAACAGTCCTGAGCTCTTAGGTCTTTGAATTCTTGAACATTCTTCTTATTAGCGATCAGACAAGGTTGGTATGAGTGATGTATTTTGATAGGTTTTGTCCAGAAGGATATAATGTATCACAATGTATCTCATGTAGTTGGTACATTTGAAAATAAAAACTGTGAAAGAGAACGCCATAACTATTTATACCTTATATTTCATTATATCAATTTCTCAAATTCTTGAGTCAGATTCTATTAATCTAACTTTATATTTATTTTTCATTAAAATTTGTAGTGTTTACATTCTTATTTCATAAGATTTGCATACATTCTATCATCTCCAAATTTCACTTATAAGATTACATTAAATATATTATTGTTATTCAGTTTCAATAAATTCATTACACAAAATGAATTAAAAGCTCGTCCTATGATATTGTATTGTTGCTTTAAACACAATGTTAGTTTGAATTTTATTTTATTATATTGTTTAAATGCATCGTCAGATAACAATGAAAAATTTCATTTTATATAACGAGCGATTCGGTGTGATGAAGTCATAACCTTACTATTTTTTCTCGTTATTCATTTATTATTTAATATAATAATTCTATTACATACTGTACCCTACATTTTCCTAATAGCTCTACCCCTTATTATTCTATTTTTCTTATAGATTTTATCATTAAAAATTATTTAGATGTGAGATCATGTAACAACGAAGAATAATATAATCTAAGTAAATAATATAATACAATACAATATAATAAAATATGATATATTACGAAATAATACTTAACGTTTATTCACACAGATGCAGCAATCCCATTTTATTTTTAATAAAAAAAATAGTTTGCAATGCGTCATTGGAATTGAAAAGAATATTTGGTAGTATTCGGGAAGGTTGTAGAAAGGGTTCTTTCTAATGTTCAAAAATAAAAAAAAAAATAAAAAAAAAGGTAGAGTGTGCGTTTCTTCTTCAAAAGACGAGAGTTGTGATTGTGTGTACAATTGACTTGTGAAACGCAAAGATGGCGGTGAATCCTCAACTATTTCCGAATGGGATGCCGGTGCCTTTCCTCAATGAACTCTTCGTCTTGGCCAGAGATGGCGTCGACTTTGAGGTCGACAAGATCCCCGGGTAACCCCTTCTCATTTTATTTTTTATTTTTTATTGATTGTGAGTATATCTCATCTCACTTGAAGGAAGGAAGGGGCTGAGGGATGTTGTGAGACCTGATGTTTTGGATGAGTATACCCCTTTTTATATCTTCTTTGGATACACAGTTTTAGCTGTAGCCCGAAATAGGTTATTGTTGTTCGTTTCTCATGTATTGTTGTTCTACCACCATTTTTTGGAAAATAAACAATACCATAAATCCATTTGTCATGCTTTACTACTATGTACATCCTTTGTTAATCAGTGGAGAATTTGGTGGGTGTTGTAGAATCAGCATCAACACACACCTAGTGCATCACCTTCTCTCTTCTTTTTGTATTTCCTCTCCTTCCTTGCTTTTATGTTTCTCTTAATTTTACTATTTGCTGGCAGAGTAGGAGCAGTAAAAGCAAAGGGAACACTCTATTTATCCAACATTCGGATGGTCTTTGTTTCAATTAAGCCTGTCGAAAACTTCATTGCATTTGACATGCCCCTGGTATGTATCAACCATTGGTGTTTAGTTGTAAGTAGCATATGCTTTACAATTCTGATTCGTCCTGTTTGCCATTTATTCATCATTGTTTTAGATTACTTCATAGTACAAAGGTTGAGACAAATGAATTTGGTTCTTATCAAATAGGCAAATGGCTTTGGTTAGTAGAGAACATTTGTCCTCTTTTGTTGTTATCTTGAACATGTTGTCAAGAATTTGGGTGAAGCTGCTTTTGCACTACAGATCTTCTTTATTATCTTGTTTTCTTTGTGAATTGTTAATTTGCTAATCAACCTATGTTACTTGGACCTCCAAAAATGCACCTGCACCTGTGTTATGTCTTCCAGAATTGCACCACTTTTTGAGGATCCGACACACTAGCATATTTGAAGAGCCCGAGCAACATAGAACTCAACAATTTGTGGGTTGGGTTAGGAGGTATGAAATAGGAAATGAATGGCGTGACAATGATTGCTCATGAATGATGTTAATATGTCTTAATAAACCAAGAAATTAAAAGACGCTATCTGGACACTTATGTAGTTGTAGGTGCCAGGTGTGTCAACTGTCAACCATCAAATAGCTTTTTACAATGAATGAATAAGATATCCTGGTGAAAAATTGCTTTAGTGCTATCTAGAAGCACTATTCTTCATTTCTTCCACTAATGATTTACATGTGAAAAGCAAAAAGCTCAAAGTATTTTCCCGAAAAAGATACTGAACATTTTAATTTTTTTATTGTTTATTTGTTGTAGCTTGATTCATTTTGATGTCTACAAAATACCTCAATAAGAGATATGAATGGTTATATGTGATACTCCCTCCATTCCAATTAATGTATTGGTGATGGGGCACAATGTTCAAGGAAGAAAGGAGGAAGATGTTGGAACTTGTGATCTAAAATAAGCAATAGATATTTGTATGATTATAAATCATTTCATTAAGAGTAAAATAAACATTTTAAATTGTTATTAAATATAAAAAGACCATTCTCTTTGGGACAGACTAAAAAGAAAAGAGTGACACATAGGGACAATTTACCCAATTTTGATTCTGGGTGAATCCTGCTGATCAAGAAAATGAGGAATTATCACCAATTAGCTAAGCCTATGCCTAAGCCAAATACTTTACAAAAAGAAGTGGACTAAAACTGAAGAAAGAGAATCTAATCTTAGAAGCACCCAAGGGTGTGGCCTAGTTGTTAATGAAATTGGTGGAGACATGAGGTCACTAGTTCTAATCACAGTAGCAACAAAACACTAGATGATTTCTTTTCATTTGTTGTAGCCTTGGTGGGAGGTATCTAATCTAATCTAAGGAAGCAAATTAAGTTGATCAATGGCTAACAAGTAAAGGAATCCAAGGGATTTCAAAGCCTAGGATTTTAATTAACTCAAGTCTAATCCAATGCATTATGTAAACCTCACCAATTAATCCCAAGTCAATTTAAATACCCTTGAAAACCAATTACCCAGTTACCGCAACTACTCAATCCTTGATTACCCAATAGCTGTTCTCTTCATCAATCGTGAACCCAACTTAGTTGATTATTTCTAATCTAACCAAGTTGCACTAAGCATATTTTAACTTTTGGCTACAAGAGTGAAGGATTAGCCCTAACCTCAATAGTGGACTAGGATTAGTTGACCCTCAATTAACCCAGAGTCTTGTCAATTAATCCATGTCCAAACCTAACTCCTTTCCCCAAGGTGAATTATCTTACTAGGATATGTCATAGGGTTGATCACTCTCTTTAGAAAAAGGGAAAGCTACAAAGTACAAGTGTAATCAAACAGGCAAAAGGCCCATTCATAAATAGCAAGATAATATTCAATACAGAAGTCCAAGAAGTAAATCAAAAACTGTCAGTGAAAATTATGCGTAAAATCATGTAAATCTGAAACTACATCAACTAAACCAAATATTTGATTACAACACTAGGAATTAAAGAAAACTAGTAAATTTCATTCTTACATTTAGAAATACTTAAACAAAAGCATCCAATCTTCAATCGCATGGTGTTTGGTTGTTGAATCCTTGCTATCTAAGCTTAAAATTTAGCCAAAGATGACTAAAGTTACAACACATTGTTTTATTTATACCATAACAACTTAATAATACTTGATGAAAGTGGGTATATGGTGCCTGCCTTTTGCGTTTGATTTTCGCTAATAGCGAAATCTTGTTCAAATTTGCATTTTTCTGAATTTTCGATTGAGCATCGCTTTTAGCGATTCAGCTTATGCCAATGGCGTTCCAGAACCACTTAGCTTCACCAGCGGTGATTCTGAACTTAAGAATGGAAGTTGGCCAAATTTTTGCTGCTCAATGGACCATATCACTTTTAGTGGTTTAGAATGGTGATTAGAAATTTCCTTAGCTTTTAGCACTTCTCTTATTACGTAAAAACCTGCACATTTGTGGCTCTTCTTGATCAATTTCTTCATTATTTCCATCTTCTCAACTCCAAATAAATTGCAACCTGAAATCATGCAACTTATATAAGAATCTAGACATATTTATTTACTTAGATGAAAAAACTCACTTAAAGATGCAAATAAGTTGTTCAATTCCAACTTATTGATTTCTGTCTATTAAGGTTATATGAGGTTACTGGTGTTCTCTCTGCACTTCACCATTAATTGGCTATACTTCTGTTATGGTTCATGACTACTTTTCCCAATTAATTTGCGGATGGTTGGTTGGTTGTTGCATCACAAGCATCTTTTGTCAATGACGAGAATGTAATTTTACATTGGGGCATCTTGTGGGTTCGTGAATTATATTTTTCTTATGTCAGGAAGTTCTAGTCCTTTCTCTTTGGTTCTATTCATTAGAATTTTCAACTTAGTCTTGCTTCTCATGTGGGGTCTATCACTGTTGTTACTTGTCTGCTATACAAACTAAATTTTGTTACATCTTGCTGTCTTGAGGAATCTCTTCTTTTTTAAAAAAATAAAATAATTGTGCCTGTCCATGTTGGATGGGTCTACATCCATGTATTCCTTGTTTGGAAAATTGATAAACTCTTTCCTGCTGTAGTTTTTGTGTTGTCATATGATTTTAGTTTTGAAGTAATGAAACATTTGATATACTGAACTCCGAAAAGAAAAAATTATATGAAATTTGAAGTGCGACTTAAATTTTCGTTATTTTGCAGCTTTTTGTCCATGGCGAAAAATTCAACCAACCAATATTTTTCTGTAATAATATATCCGGACATGTGGATCCAGTAAGTTGAATACATTGATTTGCTTATTCATGTACTATTTGCCTCCCCCGACTGATTCTGCCCTACAATTACAGGTTATACCAGAAAATGAAAACAGGGCCTTGTACTCCACTCACTCATTCAAGATTTTGTTCAAAGAAGGTGGTTGTGGAACTTTTATTCCTCTATTTTTCAATTTAATTGCCTCAGTGAGACGATACCACCAACAGTCGAGGGAAGAAGCTAGAGTAGATCCTCTTCAAGCAGCACAAACTCCCGTGGATGAGATGATGAGACATGCGTATGTCACTTTATTTTTCCCCATTCAAAATAGACATCAGTACTAACAATTTTCTCAATAAACTGCTTAGTTATACATATGTTGTGATCTCTTTGATGATTTGTTATGTCTTGCAGTTATGTGGATCCTAATGATCCAACAAGAATTTTCTTGCAGCAGCCTAGTACAGAATCTCAACTCAGGCGTCGAACATACCAGTCAACCAGCTGAAAATCTATCTAGTTTTCTTGTTTCCAGTTGATTGTTATTTCGACATGTGCAGATTCTCGTCTCTCTTTCCAACAAAGTGACCAACTATGTGTGTATGATGTCTATACTTGTATTCCTAGATGTTTGAAGGGATTAAAGACCACTTTACGTGTGTACAACTACCCAGTATTATTTATTTTGGTCCTGATTGGCTTTATATTTTCCCTTAAAAAAATATTACTTCTTCTATCTTTTGTATGACACTAGGTATAATGCTTGAGAAAAGAGAATAGATATTTGTGGTTTAATATAACTCTTTACATATTTATGTGGTCATAAATCTTTTTTAGAATAAAAGGCGAACAAGTATAGTTAAGTTGTTTGAAAGATCAAAAAGGAAAATATTAGTAAGGGGTTAAATATTGATTATACTTCAATAATTCAAGTTTGATTATTTATACTTCACAGAGTTATTGGTCTTTTGAAACGTGTGGTACGTTTAACGCGAACAGCAATGCATTCATCATATGTTTGAGACATGAACAAATTTTACAAGTTTAGAAATTGTTATGGTGCAACAAAAAAAAAATTGTTATAAAGAAATAAGATATTTTTACTAAATAAAGTAAAGATAATGAATTATCGAATTTACCACATATTATATAATTATAGTGCAACATTAACATTTTTAAAATATTTCAAGTTGTTAATTATTGTGATTTATAGTACTTTTTACATATATTTTGAATAGTATTTATTATTCCCTATGTTACAATTTATGTGGATACAATCCAAGAATCGATCAAATTTTATATGGTTAAAATGTATTTCAAGTTGTTATTTATTGTGATTTGTAGTGCTTTTTACGTCACTTTCAAATAATTATGTTATTATTTTTTCTCAAATTATGTGACTCCGTTAGTATTTTAAGAGTCAATCAATTTTTTTATCTTTTAAATTTAAATATTTTAAGTTATTAATTATCGTGATTTGTAGGATTTTTTAAATGTAATTTTTAAATATCCAAAAGATCAAAAAATAAGTAAATAAATTAAAGCAAAAAGGTATAAAATTACATAAATGCCTCGGCAAGAAGCAAACATGGAACAAGAGGTCTTATATATATATACTGTCATTCCCATCACATACATTTTTCCTAAGCATTCAGACAACTATATATTTCACCATGTCTTCAAAGTCTTCTAACAGAACAATACCATAGCTCAATATTAGTTTAAAACATAAGAGTACTAGTTGCATACCTTGATTTGAGTACTTTAATGTACTACGATGGGTGAAGTATCCCTTTCTCCTTCAATATAAAACAACAGCCAATGAAAATTCAACTTTAGGAACTTACACAACACATCCAAGTCAGGTCGCCAATTCAACAAATACATGGTGGGCGTAAACTCAAGAGAGATTCTAATCGATCGGTGTTCATTGTATTCAACTCCTCATATTACTAACAGATATATACAATACATTTAAATGACTCCAACACATTAAATAGAATATACAAGACAACTCCACCCGCTCCCTCCTCACAAAAAATATCAATTAACATAGGCGTAACTTGGACTCACGGCTTCCTATCGCCGTCCCGTGAGTCTTACCCATAGAATATATCTAGAACATGAAGAACATCACAAATATCAGAGAGGGGAATATTGTCATGCCTGAATTAACGAACGTACCGTGCCTTAAGCTCATATTAAGAAAGGATAATAGTTGTCCCTTTAATCCAAAGAGAGTATAGTACGAATTCTTGGCTTGGTTGAAGCAACAACTTAATTCTTGGTTGATTTCTCAACTAGGGATTTTGTAGAGAAGAGGGCTTGAAGAACCAACAAAAAGGAGCTTTCAAAATAACTTAAGAACTGTCTCGAATGAAGTCAACTCGTCCATATATGTTTTAAAACGCTTAAACCGACTTTACATGTGCCAGCCACTTTCCAAGCACGACAAACTTATGCCTCTGCGCAGTACGCAGTAAAACAAGCATATCTTCTTACTCTGAAGTCGTATAGATGTGAGTTTTTGTTCATTGGAAACTAGTCAAATATCTTAAATTTCATATATTATAGATCCTCTAACTCCGTATGTATTGGGTTATATACTAATTAACGTTTCAAATACACCTCATCCGATTCTAGGTGTAAACGATCTTTAACTAGTATAAAATCCAACAAGTGAGTTGGGGTCGAACCCACAGGGAGAGGTAAAAGTTGAATTCAAATATGAATGAAAATTATCGGAAACGCTTAAATAAATAAAGAGGGTGACATAAATTTCCAAAAGGGGGAATTGTTTGTCAAGTAACAACCAAAGCAATCACAAACACAAAGGAGGACTCAAGCAATTGAGAGATACTCAGGGGTATAACCGACTAATAATCAATTTCGCCAAATGGGTGCTCGTCAATTACTAATAGCTTCTAAATCTTAGTGGGTAGGCTGGACCTTAGATGCAATAGCTTTCTCTCGAATCGCTATTACGATTTAGGTGAGCTCTCTCGAACCTCAACAAGCTTCGCACTATAAACAACCCAATGCCTCACTTTACCTACTCTCTTGAGCTAGATAAGTAGAATTGAGCTTAGAATTCACTCTCTCGAGCTGAACCCACAACAACCCAATGACTACAAATGCTAATCTATAACCATGGTTTTACACCTCTCTCTCAAGCAAGCATAAAACACTAAATAACCTTGAAATAAACATTTCAATTTATCAAATTAACACCAATTATAAATCAAACCGACTTCAAAATAGCAATAAGATCAGTAATTCCTAACACCCATTAGCTAAATTAGACAATTAGTCACATAGCCACACTACCAAGTATGGGGGTTTTAGCTACTCATCATAAAAAGTAAGAATTTAATACCTATTACACTTTCCATGGCTGGGTATTGATTTCCAACCCCTAACAATGATTCAATGTAGATTTTTTACAAAACCAATTTAAAATCTAGTTGAAAGCTTCAATAACTAAGTAAGAACAATGTTTTTCATTCTAGGTGTGAGTTTCTCAATGTTTGAATCCCTTTTATCCTTTCAAAAAGTCAATTTATACATTTTCAAAATTTGGCCTTTGGGGTAACTCAGCCGATTAAGTCGGCCTTCGCCGACCAGTCGGCTAATCGCCGATCACAGAGTCCATCACCCTCTTAGCTCAGGTTTTCATCCATTTCATGCTTTAACTTTCGGAGGTCGATGTTGGGGTCATCAAGTGGTTTGGTAATGCGCCCTTTGTTCCTTTTTATCGCCATTCTGCCTGCAGCTTCAGTGATAGTCTTGTACACTTCGGTGGACAAAATCCCTCTTTATCGATCCATTTTTCGATTCGCCAATAGGGAACACCGTTCTCCCGAATTTCTCTAGTCTCAAAAGTGGTGTACTGTAAAATTGGGCGGGCTAAAGACCATTTGGCGAACCGCCGAGTGGTCTCGGTGATCATCAGGATCACTTTTCTCCACTTCTTCAGCTTGTTAGTTCCTTTTTGTTCGGTAGTGTCCTTGTCTTGCTCCTTAGCCTGTAATATTGCAAATCAACACTCTAAAATCAGTTTAGAGCATAAATTGGGCATTTGAGGCACTTATCCTATCAAAACAGAGCCCTAAATGAGTCAAAATCTCTGACTCATCAACACCCCCAACTTAAACTTTTGCTTGTCCTCAAGTAAAACTCAGGATCAATCAGTTCAACAAGGATGTCTACAAACAGTGCTGCATAAGACTCAACATAAATGCACACAACAAGGTTCAAACTACTCATACAATGATCAATTGTGCACTCAACGTTTCAAATTGTGACTCACCATCATCAAAACTCACAATGCTTGCTTCAAATGCAAGTTCAAGCTCAACAAAGGTACTCCAATGCCCTCACAACAAAGATGATTCCACATCCACACAAAATTACCAAAAATTTAAAGTCCTGGAATCATATACAACTCTAACACTCACAAAGATGAACACATGCATGACTCCACCCATAGGTTTGCCCTTATTTTCCAATCCACATTCGATTCAGCTCACCAAAGATCACAAAGGTCTTTTTAAGGCTTGTAACGGGCCTGAGTGTAAAGGTATGGTCATTTAGGCTTAGTGGCTTCTACCTTCATGAAGTATGGCCTGAAAATCACTCTTTCTCCTTTTTTTTCACATTCAAACATGTTCAAACTCCACCCCATTATTCAACTCAACATGCATCACCGAATACCCCGTTATTCTTCATTCTTTTCACACACTTTCTTTCACAACTTTTTCTCTTTTTCAGTCTTTCTCTTTTCTTTCTTCTTTTCTTCTTTTTTCTTGTTTTTTATATGAGGGGTTCTATCTTTTTTTTAAAAAACAATCCATCAAAGGGGGAATCTTCACACTTCTTGACTTTCCTTCTTTTTCACCCCCAACTTAGGCTTTTGGCCTGAGTTGGATATTCAAACAAACCACTACTTCATGAAGGTTATGGGTGTGGGATAAAGAGGTCAAAGTTACTAACGTTTCTTCCAAGAAAATGATAGGCTCAAAAGGTGCCAATTAAGGTTCACACATCTCACAAGGTTGTCCACAAAGAGGTATATTGTCAAATTGGCTCACTCTTCAAAATTCTTGCCTAAGATCATTTCAATTGCTCGCTTCACTCTATCAATTGGACCAATAGGGAAAATTCTAGGTGTCGTCAAGCACAATGTTCAAGACAACCTCACCACACAAGGCATTGGTTCAATCATCAAACAAGAATCCACATTTTCTAGCTAGCTTGCACTGTTCATTACAAGAGAACTAATCGACAATCGGCTAGTCACAACGAGATGCTTAAAGTTCACATATTGCCTATGTAACTTAGTTTGCCTCATCATAGCCGTACATTCATGTGTTTCAATTAAGAGCATTATTCAAGTCATCGGTATAAACCCTAACCGATACTAAAAAAATGCAAGGGAACAACTTAATAAATGCATCTATAGGTGGTATTCCTAACAAGGTTCCACCCCACAAAAAACATCCAATATTGTCCTCAATGCAAAAGAAATAAACGGACAAGGAATAAAGATAAAAGTAATAGCACTAAATGACAAGATCAGAGTTAGGAGAATTCTTCACCGGGTGGCCATTCAGTGAAGTAATGGAGGAGGCATTGAACGCATCGGTGACCCTCATAACTGTATGCAGTTCACCAAAATATACAGAATATCAGCTTTTCAATTGAGACCAAAAGGTAGTGAAAGTCGGGCTCATTGAACACCATCGATGCATCTCCCAATGCCTTGAGTTCGTCACGCAAATTTCCAGAACACCAACCTTTCAGTGTAGGTCAGAAGGCAGTGAAAGTCAGGCTCGCCTAACCCTTTCGGGGCATCACCGAGTAAGCTTCCTGCTTCACCGAATATTCTAGAACTGCAGCCCCCCCCTCCCTGAGGGAAAGGGGGCGAGCCAAGTCGCGATCGTCGTCCTGTTCCGCGATTCACTGAAATGGCCATACCCTCGCAGAATTTCTCATACCTGCACAAATATCACACATTATTCAAAACAACAAAGGCTTGGGTTTCCTCCCAAGAGGCACCTTATTTAACGTCGTGGCACAATGTTGAAATTCTCTCAAGCATCTTCCAAATACACCACTTCAATAACTGAAATATCATGACACACGCCGAAATAAAGCTTCAGACGCTGCCCATTCACTTTGAAAGCTGGACCCTCCTTACCTTCGACTACAATAGCTTTAAATGGACCGGACCTCTTTGACTTTAGCTTTCCTGGGAAGAGTATCAGTCGAGAATTGTACAGCAACACAAAATCTCCAACTCAAAATTTTCTCCTAATGATTTTAGAGTCATGCCATTTCTTTATTTTCTCTCTTTAGAGAGATGAACTTTCATATTCCCTAAACCTGAAATCTTCCAATTCGTTCAACTGATCTACTCTCCCTTTTGAAGCATTTACCCACTACAAATTTTATGCCTTTAATGCCCGTAGTGTTTTGTGTTTAAGTTCAATCGGTAGGTGACAAGATTTCCCAAAATCTAGCTGATATGGGGACATGCCAATTGGTGTCTTGTAAGCAGTGCGGTACTCCCAAAGAGCATCATTTAGCTTTCGAGACCAATCCGTCCTATTTGCATTCACGATCTTAGCAAATATACTCTTAATCTCCCGATTCGAAACCTCGACTTGGCCACTCGTTTGAGGATGATATGGTGTTGCAACTTTATATTTCACTTCGTATTTACTCAATGTGGATGCAAACAACCGGTTGCAAAAATGCGAACCTTCATCACTAATAATACCTCGCGGGGTGTCAAATATTACAAAGATGTAGCATTTTAAGAATTGAACAACATTCTTCCTTCATTGTTGGGTAGTGCCATGACTTCCACCCATTTAAAAATATAATCCACAGCCACCAAAATATACTTATTATCAAATGAACTCACAAATGGACCCATGAAATCTATTCCCTAGACATCGAACAACTCCACTTCCAGAATAGGATTAAGAGGCAACTCATGTCGTCTTGACCCCCCCTCCCCCTTGTTTTTGGTATTATATGCATTTCTTGACAAATTCATGAGAATCATTGTAGAGGGATGGCCAATAGTAACCACTTTGAAGAATTTAGTAGCTATTCGCACAGCACTATGATGACCACCAACCGGTGAAGCATGACAAGCATTGAGAATTGTATTGACTTCCTCTTCCGGCACACATCACCGAATAATATGGTCTGCACATTCCCTGAATAGATATGGTTCATCCCAAAAATATCTTTTGACATCAAATAAGAACTATTTTTGTTGATAGAAGTTCAGGTCTTCCAGCATTAGCCCACACACCACATAGTGAGCACATCATACCAAAGAGTCTGCGTAATAGTAGCCTCATATACTTGCTCATCTGGAAATGAGTCATTTATGTCTAACTCAAGCTCATATTTCTCTTTTCCCTCAAACCTAGATAGGTGATCGGCTACTTGATTTTCACACCCTTTTCTATCCTTGACTTCAAAGTCGAATTCTTGCAGTAGTAGCACCCATCTTAACAACCTTGGTTTAGCATCTTTTTTTTCCATTAAGTACCGCAGGGCTGCATGATCAGTGTGAACTACCACTTTTGTGCCTAGCAAGTATGCCCGGAATTTCTCAAATGCATATACCACCGCATTTAATTCTTGTTCCGTAACAGTGTAGTTACGTTGAGCACCATTCAATGATTTGCTTGAGTAGTAGATTAGATGGAATAGTTTATTGCGTTTTTGTCCAAAATAACACCTAACACGGTACCACTTGTACCACACAATACTTCAAAAGGTGTTGACCAATTAGGGATAATAATCACCAGGGTAGAGATTAACTTCTCTTTCAAACACTTAAAGGCTGCCATACATTCATCACCAAAGCTAAATTTCACCTCATTTTCCAAAATCTTGCACAATGGGCGTGCAATTTTTGAGAAGTCTTTGATGAATCTTTGGTAGAAACCAACATACCCCAAGAAACTATGAATACCTTTTGTGATACCTTGTGACCTAGGACTATACCTTCCCTAACCATGAAGTGATATTTCTCCCAATTTAAGACTAAATTGGTTTCCACACATCTTTGAAGGGCTTTCCCAAGGTGTACTAAACATGTTTCAAAAGAGTCACCAACAACTGAGAAGTCATCCATGAAAACTTCCATTGAATCTTCCACCATGTCAGCAAAAATAGACAACATACAACGTTTAAATGTTACCAGGGCATTACACAATCCGAAAGGCATCCTTTTGAAAGCGAAAGTTCCATAGGGTTATGTCAAAGTGGTTTTCTCTTGATCTTTCGGTGCAATCGAGATTTGGTTATATCCGAAATAACCATCCAAGAAACAATACCGTCCTCGCTCTGAAAGTCGATCAAGCATTTGATCCATAAAAGACATGGGAAAGTGATCTTTTTCAGTACAAGAATTTAACTTTCGATAGTCCATGCATACCCTACATTCGATTATCGGTCTCATAGAAACAAGGTCTCTTTTTCATTTGGGACTACCGTGATGCCACTTTTTTGGGTACACATTGCACTGGACTCACCTATTTTCTATCCGCAATAGGGTAAATCAAACCTGCATCCAACCACTTGATTATCTCCTTTTTAACCACCTCTTGCATTGGAGGGTTCAATCTCTTTTGATGTTTGACATTCGGTTTGCACTCACTATCAAGTTGAATCTTATGAGTGCAAATGCCGGTGGAATACCTACAGTGACATCGATAGTCCACCCTATAGCCTTGATGTACCTTCTCAACACCTCAAGAAGCAATTTTACTTGCCATTCAACCAAGTCAGCTGCAATGATAACGTGCAAGGTGTTATTTACCCCAAGAATGCATATCTAAGATGAGCGGGGAGAACTTTCAACTCAAACTTTGGTGGCTCTTCCGTTGCTGTTTTGGCGAGAGGATTCTCTCGATTCTTTAGATTAATGTCTAGCTTCAATGGGTTCCTTGAGTATTCAGCTAATCCCAATAGAGAGGCTACCACTTCATCATAACCTTGGATTTCGCTCTCATCATAATTCGAAAGAACAACCTTAAGAGGTTCACTCATACACATTAATTCGCTTACACTGCTATCGCTTTGTAAATTACATCAATCATTAAAACCACATGAATATCACTTGGGTGTTTCCTTGATTTGCACACATTTAAAGGTGACCTCATCTTCATTCACCCGGAACATCAACTCCTCGCTTTCAACATCCACTAGCACTCTCCCGGTTGCTAAAAATGGTCTTCCCAAGATAATGGGAATTTCAGCATCAATCTCACAATCAAGAATAACAAAATCATCCTGAAAGATAAATCGATCAACCTTGATCACCAATATGTCATAGAGTATTCCAACGGGGTGTTTGATCTAACGGTCCCCTATAAAAAGCCACATTGTTGTAGATTTCAGTTCACCCACCAAAGTTGTATAAAGATTGCATAGGGCATCAAATTTATACTTGCCACCATGTCACACAAAGCTTTAGCAAATTGGAGCATACCAACAATGCATGGTATGGTAAATCCCCCCGGATCCTCCTTCATTGTAATCATCTCGCTAGTCATAATGTCACTACAATTGTGAGATACTTTGTGTAACGACCCTAAAAACAAATAAGTGAAACTAGAGCCTAACGTGGTGTGTTTGAGTTTGATGTGAGGATTGAATGAGGTTTCATGTTGTTCTATGTTGTCCAGAGCTATGGTTGAGGGCTATAGGGGTTAAACGTCAAGGTACGACCCCCCAAGGACCAACCAAGTGTCCTTGAGACCCTAAAGCCTAACCCCAAGGTTGACCCTTAAAGAAAAAAGCTACCAAAACCTTGTGAACCACGGATGCAATCCACGGCCAGTAGATTGATCTACGGCTCGTGGTCTTGCTCCATAGGTCAAGCCCTCTTTTTGACAAGCCCCAGCCCCAGACCACGGACCAGCAGTACGGTCCGTGAATAGACTCACGGTCCATAAGTCTGGGGCGTCGTTTGCACCTGTGTGTGCTTGCAAGACACACCCAAGCCAAGGGTGGTTTGGTAAATTCCTCCCTTGGCTAGTTAAGTGTTTGGACAGTTATTTTGGGTTTATTAACATATTTTAAGAGTATCAAAAGTGTTAAAATCTTTTACATTCTATTATTTCAAAACCCAAAATCGAAACCCTTCCCTCCAAAAATGTCTTCTCTCTAGAAACGGATTTCAAGGTGTTTCTTCTTCAATTTTCATGGGCAATCAATTGCAAGATATGGTAGTCTTGATCCTTGTCTAACTTTCCATTCAAGGAGCCAATTCAAATGTGATTTTAAAGTATGAAAAATCTAGGGTTTTACTCAATTTCATGGGTTCTTTTATCAAACATTTTCAAATGGTTTCTAATGACAAATTATGATTTTGTTGATGTTTAATTGATTATTTATGATGAAAGTACTCTATGAACCCATGAATTCTCTCAATTCCTAAAGTATACCTTTTGAAGTGGGTTTGATGATCATGAATGAATGTTGGTGGATTATGCCTAAATTGATTTAGATTGTTGAATTGAATCACTATTCATGCCTAATTATATTTGTTAAAGGTTTGTTGGTGACTTATGATCATGGCCTTGAAAGGGCAAGTGATGACCTAATTTCATGTTGAGTTAGAATTATCCTTGAACTATTGATCCACTTGAAAGGTGGAGATCTTTACTTACTTTGTATATTGATCCACTTGAAAGGTGGAGGTGTTTACTTACTATGTACATTGTGATCATGGCATTGAAGGCATAGTGTGAGTAATTGAAGTATTATTATGATGTGGTATATATGAATGTGATGTGAAGGATATGCATGTGAGTTCAATGATAGAATGATGATCGTGTATTGAATGTAAATGTGTCATTCTTGAAAGGTTATTTCTCAATTTGACACTCATGAATGAATGAATTGTTAATGTATGAATATAATGAGAATTATATGTTTGTAATTCTTATGAATGAGTTATGATCATGTTTAGAAGGAAATTGTATGAATGATGAGGCTATATGTGAAAGGCTATTCTCACATACTCGCACACACTCATGAATGACTAATGAATAAAGGTCTATGATAATGTTAATAAATGTTGAGTTTATTGAAAGGTTATTCTCAATTGTACTCTAATGAATGAAAAGACATGTTGCGAAAGGACTTTCTCATAATATGAGATTCTTAGGTGAAAGGCTATTCTCCTCTTTGAATCTATGAGCTTTCCAATGAATGAATGTTGGGTTTGAGATGGATACTCTACCGTGAGTTGAGATGGGGTATCTAGTAACAATCTCTTATCCCATAATGAAAGAATGTAATGAATGTCAAGTACTCAGCGGGGAATAATGCCAAGCACCAAGTGGATTTGAAATGAGATGGAAGCCGTCACGTGAGTTGAGGCGGGGTATCTAGCAACAATCTCCCTATCCCATAACTATGTGCCCACATAGGTCTAGCTAGTGAATCCACTTAACCTAAAATGAATGGTCCTACCTTAGGAAAATAAGAATCCCTTATCCGGTGAGGGTGACATCAAGATTCCATGTCAAGCTCTCATGGTCTAAGTCGGTTAAGGCTTACCCCCACAAACTAATGAACTATGGCTTCTTAAGGATGCACTACTTGGTATGGGTGGTGGTATGGGACGCCATCTATGCATTGCCCAAGTAGGCTTTGAGAGGGATCATGGTGTGTTTTTTATAATGTTAATGAAATGAATGGAATCTTATGATGATGTTATGAGAATGTTGATATAATGTCAAAATGAATGAAGGTGCCCTTAATGTGATGAAGTTAACGAAGATGTTGACTTATATGCTTAAATGTAATGATACATGCTATACTTGGATTATATTATGAGTTACTTCCTTGTCATGACTTATTGTATATGAATGTTCCTTGTCTATGGTGACTTCAAAGGAGTACCTAGTGTGAGTAGTAGTATGGGATGCTACTCATACATTGCACAAGTATGACTTAGAGTTGTCTTAGATGTTGGTCTTAATGTGATGGTGTGACTTATGTAATGTTTATGTCTCTTATGTGCTTCACTGTGTAAAGGTGGAAAGGATGAATGGTAAGTTCACTTTTGGTGGCCTTAGGGGTGTACCTTAGTGTGGGTAGTGGTATGGGCGCTACCCATACATTGCACAAGGTATATCTTGAGGGTTACTTGGGGTGAATGCTTAATGTGAAGGTAAAGCTTTACATGATAATTATGTTCTAATGTGGTTTAAATGACTTGTATGTTGGTTGTGGTTGAATAATATGCCTCTTATGTTTATGTTTATGAAAGTTTTATCAAAATAGCATATATCATGACTATCAAAGAAAATGTCCTTTTAAGCATGTTTTTGCATGGCTTCCATACTTAGTACATCTAATGTGCTAACCCATAGTTCTTCTCCCTTTTTACCAAAGTGTAGGGTTTCGAAATATTGGTGTTCTATGCTTGAAGGATAGGTTTCTAAGGTGCTTGAAGATGAAGACTTGGTGAGTCTCATAGTTTCGAGGACAATACCCACTTTGTTCCTTTATGTCTTTTAGTTTATGTTAAAGCTTTTGTATGGCCCAATGTTGTAAAGTATTAGATGGTTTGAGAAATAGTACATAAAGTCTAGAAAGTCTTCCTCTTGATTTTAATGAAAATGTCTTCGATTGTAAAGAAAGTTTTTAATTCTCCTCTTTTTTCCTATGTTCTTATGTTCAAGAATGCTATGAGACTTGTATTATACCCCTTCGAGGTCGAGTACGCCGTGTTATGACTAGAGGGTGCTCTCGGGTCGTGAGAAACATGGTATCAGAGCACAAGATTGTGGAATGGTCTTAGGATGTCTCAAACCACATCTAGTAAAGTGTTGTTCATAATGTGAAGTGCGCCACATTATGAATATGAGGCTATTGGGTGTTAAGAAAGTTTCACTTCTTCATTGTTGAAGTCGTGCCATAGAGTTTAACTCTATAATGTCTTTCACTTATTCCTTATGTGATGGTCTTTAGAGTATGACCACTTGAAAGTAGTAGGTTAGAAGGTGTGAATGAATGGGTTGCTTTGTGGTTGTGTGTGATGTTGGTAGGAGGTTATGATGAGTTTTGAGGTATGTTGAAAGAGTTAGTGAAATGTGGTGTTTTTAGGAATGCCTAGGTGTGATGATTATGAAGGTTTAGTGATGTTTTTCTCAAACCTTAAAATTGAAAGAAGTAAACTTTAGAAGAGTTGGTATAGGCTTTCTCCTAAGTGGGGGATAATGTGCCTAGATGCTAAGGTCTTTGAGTGTCCTTGACGTTCATGAGTTAGGCTTGATTGATGTTGATAGCATCCAAGGAAGCTCTACTCCATTGAAGGACAAGGATGAAGCTTTAGAAACTCCAAGGAGGCCCATAACAAGATCTCAAACCAAGGAGTTCAATGATAAGCTTAATGGGCTTCAATCGCTGATCCAAAGGTGTCTTATTGGGGAAGAAGAGCTCAAGCCCAAGGGAGAGGAATTGTCCAAATGCTACAATTATTTGGTGGCCCAAATTCAAGCCCAAGATGAGGAATTTTAAGGGCCAATTTCGTGCAAATAAGGTCAAGAAGAGTCCAAGAATCAGCCACAACAAGAGTTGCTTTCCGCCCAAGTTTTGAGAGAAGACTAGTCAAACTTTCCAAGATTGTCAAGATTCTTTTCCTAATTGGGATTTACCTTATTTATTTATTTATATATAGGTTATTAATATTTTCCTTAGTCTATTTATGGTCTCCTAAGTACCATTTAATGCTTTCCTAGAAGTACTAAATTTGTTCCTAGTTAGGTTACTTTATTTCCTTTCTAGAGTAGGATTCCTTGTAATTGTCTTTCTAGGGTTCCTTGGACGTTTTTTCCCCTTCTCCTATATATAGGAGTCCTTTTCATTCATTAAAGACAATTTAGATTGATATTAATAATATTTGAGAGAGTTCTTTGAACCTTTGTGACTTGTTCTTTGAGAATTTATCTTTAAACCTTTACTAGTTTCATAGTTTAAGGTATAAAGCAACTTCTTCTTGTGATATCTTTGGTTTCTTCCGCATTCTAATATTCAATTCTCTATTTGTGATCTCCCTTAACCTTGCTGTTATCAAGTGGTATCAGAGCGGTTCTATCAAGATTTCGTTCTTGATAAATCTTGGGATTTCTTCTTAGAGCAAAAAAAAAAAAAAAAACTGTAGCGTGAACAATAGCGTCGTAAAAATAAAAATAAAATTACATTAGCGTGAACAGAAAAAAAAAGTTATAACTTGTTCTCTAAGAAATCTGATTACTTGTCCTCCAAGAAATTTGATTACTTGATACCCAAGAAAGTTTATTACTTGCTATTCAAGAAATCTTATTACTTGCTCTCCAAGTTTTGCATTAATTTGTTTCCAAACAAGAAGGTTGCAAGAAGAGGGGATTCTAGACCTTTAAGAATAAGCGAAATATTTTTTTTCTTGTTCTTATAATTCTAAATTAAGTTCCTTTTTTATTCGTGTTTTGTTTCAACTAAATCCTACTTGTTCTAGGACTAGTTCTTTACTTTCTTTTTGTACCCCAAGATTCCATACTTTATTACTACGAACTTGATACACGTTTTGGTTTAATTATAAATCTACAAAGTATTCTCGTTCAAAGGTTATTTTGAGTGGAAAAAGGCAAGTGTGGGTGAGTTTAAAATAGGGTAAAAGCCATATTAAAAGTGTGATACTTGATCATTTATTCTTTTTTTTTTAGATGTCTAATTCAGGTGGTGATGAGGAAAGGGCTCGTTTAGAAGCCGAGGTCAAAGGAAGGAACGACTTCACCCTTCAAGCTATGCACCAACAATTTAAGAGATGGACCCTTCAATTTCAAGAGATGAGGGATATGATTATCGAGCAGAATGACACCATAGCTGCAATTAGGAGGGAGAATAATGTTGTACCCCTAAATAATGTTAGACCCCAAATTAGAAGGAATGTACCCCATATTCCTTTTGTAAATCTTGAATATGATAATGATGATTTTGATGTTGAATTTAATCTAGAAAAAAGAGATAGGAGGGGACAAAGAGGTAGAGTAGAAGATGATAATATAAATAGTATAAAGATGAAGATGCCATCTTTCAAGGGGACAAGGGATCCAGACTTGTACCTTGATTGGGAGAGACGAGTTGAAGCCATCTTTGATTGCCATAACTACTCTGAGGGTAAGAAAGTTAAACTTGCTGTTGTTGAGTTTTCTGATTATGCTGCTTCTTGGTGGAAAAAGCTTGCTAGGGACAGATTGCAAGAGGAGCTACCACCTATTGCTACGTGGGCAGAGATGAAGAGGGTAATGAGGAAGCGATTTATTCCATCATACTTCCAAAGAGATCTACAATCTCGCCTTCAACGCTTGAAGCAAGGCTCCATGTCGGTGGATGAGTACTTCAAAAGCATGGATATGGCTATGATCCAAGCTAACTGCATGGAGGAAGAAGAGGCTACAATAGCTAGATTTTTAAATGGTTTAAATACAGAAATAGCTAATGTAGTAGAGATACAACAATATGTAACTTTAGATGAGTTAGTTGATTTGTCTGTAAAAGTTGAAAAACAAATTGAGAAAAAGCAGCAAAATAACTCATGGAGAAGTCGACCAAACACTATCTCTAAGAAGCCATGGTCAACTCAAGAGGGGAAAGCTCCTTCCAAACCTCAAGATGATAGAGGTAAAGGTAAGGTTGAGGAGGGAGGTAAAACCTTTAATCCTAAATCTTCTAAACCTTCAAGTTCTATTCAATGTCACAAATGTCATGGAAGGGGGCATATGATGCATGAATGTCCAAGTAGAAGAAACATCCTACTTAGAGAGAATGGAGAATATGAGAGTGAAAAAAGTGAGGGGGAAGAAGAAGAGGGAGAAGGTGTAAGTGAGGAAGATGATTTGGAACTGCCTAATGATGGTATAATTGGGGTGGTTAGGAGAATTATGACTATCAATTTGGGTAGTGTTGATGAAGGGCAGAGAGAGAATTTGTTTCATACTAGGTGTGGGATAAAAGGGAAGACTTATTCTATGATTATTGATGGGGGAAGTTGTGCAAATGTGGTGAGTTCATACTTGGTGGATAAACTAGGAATTGCATGCATGAAGCGCTCTACCCCATATAGGCTCCAATGGTTGAATGATTGTGGAGAAGTAAAAGTAAACAAACAATGCATGATTTCATTCAATGTTGGTAGGTATGAAGATGAGACTCTTTGTGATGTAGTTCCAATGCAAGCATGTCATGTGTTACTTGGCCGACCTTGGCAGTATGATAGGGATACTACTCATCATGGGAGAAAGAATAGGTATAGTCTTCTGCATAATGGTAAGAAGTATACTCTTGCACCATTATCTCCTTCACAAGTGTTTGAAGATCAAAAACGATTGAGGGAAACAATGGGAAAACAAAAGGGAGAGGTAAAAAGTGAGCTTGAGGGAAAAGAAAAAGGCCAAGAGATAGAAAAAAAGAGAGATGGCCGAGAGAAAGAGAGAGAGGGCAGAGATCTCAGTAACGAGGTAAAAGAGGGTGTGAGTAAAAAAATAAAATGATTTGGTGAGAGGAAAGAGGCTAAGGAAAAGAAAAATGAGAGCCTTTATATAAAACCAAAGAGTGTTTGAATGCTGGGAGAGAGGGACTGCCCATAATACTACTTACTTACAAAAAAGTATTGATTAATTTTGCACAACTAACTCCTTCTTTGCCAAATAGTGTTTCTTCTCTTTTGCAGAATTTTGAAGATGTTTTTCCTGATGACACTCCAAAGGGATTGCCACCTTTGAGAGGGATTGAGCGCCAAATAGACTTTGTGCCTGGGTCTCAACTTCATAATAGGCCTGCCTATAGGAGCAATCCTGAAGAGACCAAAGAATTACAAAGGCAAGTTGAAGAATTGCTTGAAAAGGGATTTGTTCGAGAGAGTATGAGCCCATGCTCTGTTCCAGTCCTATTGGTCCCAAAAAAGGATGGAACATGGAGGATGTATGTAGATTGTCGAGCCATCAACAAGATAACGGTAAAGTATCGCCATCCTATCCCTCGTCTTGATGACATGTTAGACCAACTGTATGGTTCCAAAATCTTTTCTAAAATTGATCTAAAGAGTGGTTACCATCAGATTCGTATGAATCCTGGAGATGAATGGAAAACTGCTTTTAAGACCAAATATGGACTTTATGAGTGGTTAGTTATGCCCTTTGGCTTGACTAATGCACCAAGCACTTTTATGAGACTAATGAATCATGTTTTTAAAGATTTCCATGGAAAATTTATTGTGGTGTATTTTGATGACATCTTGATCTTTTCTCAAAATCTGGATGAACACCTAGAGCACTTAAAACAAGTTTTTGAAGTTCTTAGAAATCAGCGCTTATTTGCTAATCTCAAAAAGTGTACTTTCTGTGTGGATCGTGTGGTTTTCTTAGGTTTTGTGGTCAGTTCTAAGGGAGTTGAAGTAGATGATGAGAAAATCAAGGCAATAAAAGAATGGCCTAAACCTAATAGTGTAACTGAAGTTAGGAGTTTTCATGGACTTGCTAGTTTTTATAGGAGGTTTGTGCGAGACTTTAGCACCATTGCTGCTCCTTTAACTGAAGTTATTAAAAAAGATAAGGTTTTTACATGGGGAAAGGAACAAGATGATGCATTTAACTTGCTGAAGGATAAATTGTGTTCTGCTCCTCTTTTGCAATTGCCTGATTTTTCTAAGTCTTTTGAAGTTGAGTGTGATGCCTCTGGTAAGGGCATAGGTGCAGTTTTGATGCAAGACTCCAAGCCAATTGCCTACTTTAGTGAAAAGCTAAGTGGAGCAACATTGAACTACTCAACTTATGATAAGGAGCTATATGCCTTGGTAAGGGCGTTAGCTACATGGCAGCACTACTTGTGGCCTCGAGAATTTGTGGTCAAGACTGATCATGAGTCATTAAAATACTTGAAGAGCCAAGGTAAACTTAGTCGTAGGCATGCTAAATGGGTAGAGTTTATTGAAACTTTTCCTTATGTAATTGCTTACAAACAAGGAAAGGAGAATGTGGTTGCTGATGCACTCTCAAGAAGGTATGTTTTGATCTCTACTCTTACTTCAAAGTTATTGGGTTTTGACCAAATCAAGTTCCTCTATGCTAATGATTCTGATTTTGGTGAGATTTTTGCTGAATGTAAGTTAGGTCCTTTTGAGAAATTTAATCTTCAAGATGAATTTCTATTCAAGGAAAATAAATTATGTGTTCCTAACTGCTCGTTGCGTGAACTATTTGTTAGGGAAGCACATTGTGGAGGGCTAATGGGACATTTTGGTGTACCCAAAACACTGGAAATACTTTCTGAACATTTTTATTGGCCTAGCATGAGAAAGGATGTTGAAAAAGTGTGTTCTTATTGTCTTGAATGTAAACAGGCTAAGTCTAGAACATTGCCGCATGGTCTTTATACTCCTTTACCTGTTTCTAATTCCCCTTGGATTGATATTTCTATGGATTTCATATTGGGGTTGCCAAGGACTAAGTATGGTGAGGATAGTATATTTGTGGTAGTAGATAGATTTTCTAAAATGGCTCGTTTTATCCCATGTAAAAAGACTAATGATGCATCTCTTGTGGCTGACTTATTTGTAAAGGAAGTGGTTAAATTGCATGGAATACCTAGAACTATTGTTAGTGATAGGGATGCCAAGTTCTTAAGTCACTTTTGGAGAATTCTTTGGGGAAAGTCGGGAACTAAATTGCTATTTTCTACATCTTGTCACCCACAAACGGACGGGCAAACGGAAGTGGTTAATAGAACTTTAGGGAACATGTTGAGGGCTGTTTTGAAAGGAAAGTTGACTTCTTGGGAAGATTACTTACCTATTGTAGAATTTGTTTGTAATAGGACCTTCCATTCTTCTACTGGTAAGACTCCTTTTGAAGTTGTATATGGATTCAACCCCCTTATCCCCCTTGATTTATTGCCTTTGCCTACTAATGATTTTGCTAATCTTGATGGTAAGAAGAAGGCTGATATGATGAAGAAAATTCATGAACAAACAAGGCTTGCAATTGAAAAGAAGAACAAGGAAGTTGCATTGCGAAGGAATAAGGGCAGAAAATATGTTGTTTTTAAATTTGGTGACTTGGTTTGGGTGCATATGAGAAAGGAAAGATTTCCTTCCAAAAGAAAGACCAAACTAGATCCTAGAGGAAGTGGGCCATACAAAGTCCTTGAGAGGATTGGAGACAATGCTTATAAACTTGATCTTCCTGGTGAGTTCCAAGTTAGTGATACTATTAATGTTTCTGATCTTTCCCATTTTGATGCAGATTTGAATTCGAGGACGAATTCTCTTCAAGAAGAGGGGAATGATAGCATCCAAGGAAGCTCTACTCCATTGAAGGACAAGGATGAAGCTTTAGAAACTCCAAGGAGGCCCATAACATGATCTCAACCCAAGGAGTTCAATGATAAGCTTAATGGGCTTCAATCGCTGATCCAAATGTGTCTTATTGGGGAAGAAGAGCTCAAGCCCAAGGGAGAGGAATTGTCCAAATGCTACAATTATTTGGTGGCCCAAATTCAAGCCCAAGATGAGGAATTTTAAGGGCCAATTTCGTGCAAATAAGGTCAAGAAGAGTCCAAGAATCAGCCACAACAAGAGTTGCTTTCCGCCCAAGTTTTGAGAGAAGACTAGTCAAACTTTCCAAGATTGTCAAGATTCTTTTCCTAGTTGGGATTTACCTTATTTATTTATTTATATATAGGTTATTAATATTTTCCTTAGTCTATTTATGGTCTCCTAAGTACCATTTAATGCTTTCCTAGAAGTACTAAATTTGTTCCTAGTTAGGTTACTTTATTTCCTTTCTAGAGTAGGATTCCTTGTAATTGTCTTTCTAGGGTTCGGCTGACCTTTTAGCTTCTTAGAAGGGCTCTTGGACGTTTTACCCCTTCTCCTATATATAGGAGTCCTTTTCATTCATTAAAGACAATTTAGATTGATATTAATAATATTTGAGAGAGTTCTTTGAACCTTTGTGACTTGTTCTTTGAGAATTTATCTTTAAACCTTTACTAGTTTCATAGTTTAAGGTATAAAGTAACTTCTTCTTGTGATATCTTTGGTTTCTTTTTGGTATTCTTTAGAAGGTGATTAGTTTCTACATACTAATTATTGTCTTTAGTTACTCATAAAGCGGTCAAGATCCGAATCTATCGTTTTGATTCGTTTTCTCAAGTAAAGGCGTTAGATTTCTTCCATAAATCTATACGTTGTTACTTGGATCTTTTCAAGGCCTTAGAACATCTAATCTTTGGAAATTCGTGGATCTTTCCTTCGAATTTCCCATATCTTTAGTTAGTTTTTTATTTCTTTTCTTTGTGCTTCCGCATTCTAATATTCAATTCTCTATTTGTGATCTCCCTTAACCTTGCTGTTATCAGATGTTCTCACATTAAGAGGTGTAGTGAGTTTGCAGAGTTTAGACCTGGTGTGGTAGACTTATATGAGACCTTGAGTGATGTGGTAAGGTTGATTGTGAGCAAGAGTTGCTTAATTAGGATTTAAAAGTACCGGTATGTTGATAGTTTCTTGTAAGGTTATGAATGCCTTGATTAAGGTTCCTTTGTGGTGTTCATGATAATCCGTAGTTGGGTTTACTCCTAAGTGGGAGATGGTATGTTGAGTAGTAAGGTTGTAGAGAGTTATGATATCCTTACCACTTTCTTTATATGCCTATTCAAGCCTTAGACCAAGAGTTCCTTTTTGGCTTGTTTCATTATTTGGAATCATGTGTGACATTGTGTTTGCATGTTCTCCTTATGTTATGCATGTTCTTGATGAATTCTTGTTTGAAGGAGAAAATGAGTTTCCATGATTTATTGTTCCTCATGCTAATGTGCATTTACTATGAGTTGTCTATATGCTTCATGATGTTAAATGTTGAACATGCCTAAAAGTGATTTTGAGAGTAATTGCATAATGTGTCTAATGATGTTATGATGAGTATGATGTGATTTGGAGAAGGAAGTTCCTCCAATGAAATGAGAAATGTGAAGTTTTGATGCATAATGAGTTTGTAGATGTAGTTCCTATCTTCTTGTTTGCATTGAGCCTTGTTGATGTGGAGTTGATGTTTCCTCCTACTTGTGTGCATTTGATTATGATGTTGCATGCATGATGGGCTGCTAGTCTTGAGTCGTTTTCCCTTAATGTATTTTCAGTGTCATTCAAGAATGAATGTTTCTAAGTGTGGGATAATGTAACGACCCTAAAAATGAATAAGTGAAACTAGAGCCTAACATGTATGTGTTTGAGTTTGATGTGAGGTTTGAATGAGGTTTCATGTTATTCTATGTTGTCCAGAGCTATGGTTGAGGGTTATAGGGGTTAAACGTCAAGGTACGACCCCCCAAGGACCAACCAAGGGTCCTTGAGGGGGACCCTAAAGCCTAACCCCAAGGTTGCCGCTTAAAGCAAAAAGCTGCCAAAACCTTGTAAACCACTGATGCAATCGACAACCAGTAGATTGATCTACGGCTCGTCATCTTGCTCCGTAGGTCAAGCCCTCTTTTTTCCAAGCCCCAGCTCCAGACCACGGACCAGCAGTACGAGCCGTGAATGGACTCACAGTCCGTGAGTCTGGGGCGTCGTTTGCACATGTGTGTGCTGTCAAGACACAACCAAGCCAAGGGTGGTTTGGTAGATTCCTCCCTTGGCTAGTTAAGTGTTTGGACCATTATTTTGGGTTTATTAACATATTTTAAGAGTATTAAAAGTGTTAAACTGTATTTTACATTCTATTATTTCAAAACCCCAAATCAAAACCCTTCCCTCCCAAAAAGTCTTCTCTCTAGAAACTCCATTGGAGATTTAAGGCCAAGATCAAGCTAGGGTTGGGGATTTCAAGGTTTTTGTTCTTCAATTTTCGTGGAGAATCAATAGCAAGTTATGGTAGTCTTGATCCTTGTCTAACTTTCCATTCAAGGAGCCAATTCAAAGGTGATTTTAAAGTATGAAAAATCTAGGGTTTTACTCAATCTCATGGGTTCGTTCATCAAACGTTTTCAAATGGTTTCAATGACAAATTATGATTGTGTTAATGTTTAATTGATGATTTATGATGAAAATACTCTATGAACCCATGAATACTCTCAATTCCTAAATTGTACCTTTTGAAGTGGGTTTGATAATCATGAATGAATGTTGATGGATTATTCCTAAATTGATTTAGATTGTTGAATTGAATCACTATTCATGCCTAATTATATTAGTTAAAGGTTTGTTGGTGGCTTATGATCATGGCCTTGAAAGGGCAAGTGGTGACCTAATTTCATGTTGAGTTAGAATTATGCTTGAACTATTGATCCACTTGAAAGGTGGAGGTGTTTACTTACTTTGTATATTGACTCACTTGAAAGGTGGAGGTGTTTACTTACTATGTACATTGTTATCATGGCCTTGAAGGCATAGTGTGAGTAATATAAGTATTATTATGATGTGGTATATATGAATGTGATGTGAAGGATATGCATGTGAGTTCAATGAGAGAATGATGATCATGTATTGAATGTAAATGTGTTATTCTTGAAAGGTTATTTCTCAATTTGACACTCATGAATGAATGAATGGTTAATGTATGAATATAATGAAAATTATATGTGTGTGATCCTTATTAATTTAGTTATGATCATGTTTAGAAGGCAATTGTATGAATGATGAGGCTATATGTGAAAGGCTATTCTCATATACTCGCACACACTCATGATTGGCTAATGAATGAAGTTCTATGATAATGTTAATAAATGTTGAGTCTATTGAAAGGCTATTATCAATTGTATTCTAATGAATGAAAAGACATGTTGTGAAAGAAATTTCTTACAATATGGGATTCTTAGGTAAAAGGATATTCTCATCTTTGAATTTATGAGCTTTCCAATGAATGAATGTTGGGTTTGAGATAGATACTCAACCGTGAGTTGAGGCGGGGTATCTAGTAACAATCTCTTATCNATGACAAGACATGTTGTGAAAGAAATTTCTTACAATATGGGATTCTTAGGTAAAAGGCTATTCTCATCTTTGAATTTATGAGCTTTCCAATGAATGAATGTTGGGTTTGAGATAGATACTCAACCGTGAGTTGAGGCGGGGTATCTAGTAACAATCTTTTATCCCATAATGAAAGAATGTAGTGAATGCCAAGTACTCCGTGGGAATAATGCCAAGCACCAAGTGGATTTGAAATGAGATGTAAGCCCTCAAGTGAGTTGAGACAGGGTTTCTAATAGCAATCTCTTGAGATGGATGCCCTCACGTGAGTTGAGGCGAGGTATCTAGCAGCAATCTCCCTATCCCATAACAATGTTCCCTCACTGTGAAGTCCATGAGTAGGACATAGTAATAGCAACTTTTGAATTATCCGCCAAGTTGCTTGAATTGGCTCCCATTCTACCCACTTCAAGTTTTGGATGTTGTCCCGCAATTTTACCATCTTTGAAGGTGGAAAGAACCTCATGTAAAACGCCTCGCTTAGATTCTCCCATGATGCAACAGAGTCTCTTTATAGCCCATCTAACCACGTGGTTGCTTCCCCCATTAACAAAAAAGGGAACAACCTAAGACGCACTGACTCTTGTGAGATACCCTTGAGTGAGTAAGGACTACATATCTCCATAAAGCTCCGAATGTGTTTATGGGGATTTTCATGATCTAATCCACCAAGTATGCTTCTAGCTTGCAAGAGTTGTAGCATTGTATTGGTCACATGGAATGCAACATGGTCCTCAACTGGAGGTACGTGGATAGCACCTACGCCCCCAATAAAGCTTCATTGGCACGCTAGAAATGACCACCATCATCTTGGTGACAAAGTTGGTTCACAGAGCTTTCAATTGCGCTCATCCTGTCACTTGATCACCACAGCTTACAATAAAAAGGGAAGTTGATTTAACTACAACCAAATAAATCACAATTTAAACTTCGGTAAGAAAATTCTAAACAACACTCCCCAGCAGCGGCGCCCTTTTGATTAATGTTTCAAATACACCTCATCCGATTCGAGGTGTGAAAAATTGTTAACTAGTATAAAACCCGACAAGTGAGTTGGGGTCGAACCCACATGGAGAGGTATTGATTAAACGTATCAGGACACTTCATACAATACTAAGTGCCAACATCGTTAACTAGTAATATAGCCCAACTAAGTGAGTTGGGGTCGAGTCCCAAAGGAGTAGTTTGTAATTGAGAATCAATAGGCAAGTAAGACTATGCTCAAGTAAATCATAGCTAAAAACATTTATGAATAAAAGCATGGTTCAAATTTTGGGTGACATAAGTGTCAAATATCAGGGAAATTTGGTTTCAACTATCAGCTACAACAGCAAATGACACGAAAATAGAAAGTATAGACACGGGTTCTTGGGATGTGATTGGATTATGGGCTAAGGTAGACAATTGGGTAATTGCAATTAATAGTGAATGGGTGTAAATTAGTGAATAAGCGAGACTTTAGTGGGGATAAATTTCTCTCAAACAATTTGCCCCGAATCAAATTGATTTCTCTCGAACACCAATAAAACAACCTTCACTTTAGTCTATTCATTCTCTCGAGCTGAATGTGTGAAAAAGGTTTAGGATTCACTATCTCGAGCTGAACCCATGACAACCCAATACCCATAGACCATCAATTTAGAAATTTTGGCTTTAAAACCTCTCTCTCGAGCAAGCCAAAAACACGAATTTAGGATTGTATTTGCAATTACAACCCATTAATTTCAACCACAATTACTGAACGAAATCACTTTTAAACAACATTTACACTATCAATTAACAATACCCGACAGCTAAATCAACCCATAATCACATAATCACACCCCAAGAATTGGGGTTTTAGCTAGACATCATAAAAAGGTAAAAATCGTTACCAAATTGTGTTTCCATCAACTGGGTAAGATTGATATAGTCTTTACAAAGGTCTAAGATGAAGAATCTTCAACACCCACTTCCAATTTCTTAGAAATGGAAATCTTCAAATCTTCAAAGCTAAGTAAAAATGTCTGTAAACTCTGTTCTAAGCTCTCTAACTTGAAAACTGAACAATATCAATGATAAATTCTAAAGTGGATACTAATCTAAGAATTTTAAAATGTATTTATAGTCACCTTAAAAGGTGGTGCGAAGTACCATTAGGCGCAATAAGTCGGGATCGCCGATCCTCTCGGCGATCTGCACTTTGGTCAATTTCATCGTCTTTTTGCTTTGGCATTCACATCTTTAGGTTTTCTACTTTGGGCGATATGGCACTGCATCACAGAACTGTTCAACGACTCGCCGACTGCTCCTTTCTATCGCCGATTTGAATTTCTCCTTCAGGGCTTGGCACACTAGAACATTAGTTCAGACCATGGTCGTTTGATGACTTGCCCAATTTGGTTAGGTGATCCTCAGGCTTTCTTTTCTTCGTTCTTTCAGCTGCCTTGTTCCATTTTGCTCAATAGTGTCCATGCTTTGTTCCTCAATCCAAATACCTGGAATTCAAAGATTTACGTTAGTTATTGGCACAAAATAAGCATTTGAGGACACTAAATATATTAAAATGAAGCCCTAAATGAGTCCAAACTGTGGACTCATCAACACCCCCAACTTAAACTTTTACTTGTCCTAAGTAAAACTCAAGTTCAGCAGTTCAAAACGGATGTCTCAAATAGTGCTACACAAGACTCAATCATGAATGCACACAAAAAGACTCAACTTACTAATGCAAAGATCAATTGTGAACTCAAAGATTCAAGTTGTGACTCACCATTATCAAAGAATCTCAAGCTCACAATACTTTCTTCAAATGCTAGTTCAAGCTCAGCAAAGGTACTCAAATTCTCTCACACAAAGAATGATTCCATATTCACACACAACGGTTCACAATTTAAAGCTTCGTATTCAAATGCAACGCTCACACTCACAAAGATGAACACAATGCTTGATTTGACCCATAGGTTTGCTCGTATTTTCCAATCAACACTTGCTTCAACTCACTCAAGATAAAAAAGGTCTTTTCAAGGCTTGTAAAGGGGCTGAGTGCAAATGTATGGTCATTTAGGCTTAGTGACTTTTATCCTCATGAAATGTGGTGTGCACAAAAATGGTTGGAAACCCCATTTTTATATTTTCACAACTTTATTCCACAACTTTTTCATTCTTTTTTTTATATGGTGGGGTTCCATTTTTCTCAAAACCATGGGTCAAAGGGGACTTTCTTGCACTTCTTGATTTACCTTCTCTTTTCACCACACCCCCAACTTAGGCTTTTGGCCTAAGTTGGCTATTCACACAAACAAAAAATTATGAGGATTATGGGTAATGGTTCAAGAAAGGTCACAATTTCATCAAGTTTCTTCTAAGAAAAGGCTAAGGCTCAAAGGGTGTTCAAACGGGGTTCACACACTCACAAGGCAGGCCACAAAAGAGGTATAATGTCAAATTGTTTCACATTCTTCAAAGTAGCCTAAGATCATATCAAGAGATTGCATCACTTAGTCAACCGAACCAATGGGGAAAATTCTAGGTGTCATCACACATGGTTCACAGTAAGCTCATCACACAAGGCATAAACACCAATGTCAAACAAGAGTCCACACTTTCGCTAGTGTGCAATGTTCATCACAAGAGACTCAATTTGATACTTGGCTAGTCACAATGAGATGCAAAAAGTTCACATATTATCTATGCAACTTCATTTGGCCTCATCGTAGCCCCACATTCACTTTTGTTTGGTTATGAGCACTATTCAAGTCATCGATATTTATGAAGACCGATACTTAAATTTGCAAGAGAACAACCACATTCAAACACAAACAACAGGTGGCACAATTTTTTTTGGAAGGGTCCAAAAATCATTTGCAATTAAAAAATATGAGCCACAAGCTCAATCATCCACAAAAATAGTGTAACACACAATTATTGCTCAAAACCCAAATATATACACAAAACAAGAAAGTCACAAAAGGTCAGAAAAGGTGGGCCTCACCCTACCACAAATAAAATCATTTGTCCTCAAATGCAAACAAAAATATCCAAAAGTCAAAATAAAGGAAGATAGAGAGGGAGGTAAAAAAGGGATCCTGTCTACTTAGTCACTCCATCTGTCTGGGCATCACTGCCTAGTGCATCAATCTGGACTTGGGCATCAGTGCCCGAAGTCACCTCAGAAGGGATAGCAGATTCACTAGGATCAGCCAAGGGTGTATCCACCAAAGAAGTCTGCACATCTACATATACCATGGCCCTTTCAGTCTCAGTGAGCCCCTCATACGAAGCTTCCTAAGCCACCTCAAACATATCCTCATCAGTCTCCACCTCAGACTCGGGATCAACTATCTCCTCAACCCTAACCTCATCTTAGGTGGTAGCCGGAGGCATCTATGGCACATCTGGGATCTCCATCGTTCCAAAAATCATGGACATGTCAGTGGACTTCAGTTGATCCACATCACTCCTCAACATAGAAATAACGACCTTCAGCGCCATCACATCTTCGGTAGCCCCTTGGCCACGCTCACACACCGCTATCCTAGTCGCAAGGGAGTCAATGGTAGCGCTTAGTGGTGTCACAACATCAGCCAGGGCAGTCTGGATCATGCCCAGAATGGAGGCCTCGAGTCTGGCAGCCCGATGATCAGCAGAATGGGCAAGCCTGGGTGAGCGGGGTCCGGGAAACAGCAGCAACAACATGTCTAGGAGGCAGTACAACAGCAGAAGAACCTGGAGTGTTAGAAGGTACAACACAAGGAGTACCTGAAGGCCTAGGGGTTGGAGTCGGCGAAACAACCTCTACAGGTACTGAGCCTATGTCCACAACCGGGGAAGCAGCTACCGGGGATGCCTTCTCCTTCTTTTCTACCTCATCTTTCAAATATTCCACCTCAATCTGCGAATATCAGTAGAGGATGTAGGAATCACTTCCACATCCTTCTTTGCATCTCTCGGAACTCGAGCCCATTTGCATAGCTCAATGATCAACATCAGGAAGGGAAGTGAGGTCTGGCGCTGCTTGGCCCTCATGACCATCTCCTGTGCTATAGTGATCCCCAGATTTATCCTTGTCTCTTTGATGATGCAACCCAAATAGGCTGCCTTGGCTAGGCGGAGGATCAACTCGTACTGGGATGGCATGATAGTGCTGCTGATGAAACCAAACCAGAACCGGGCAGCTATGTTGAGATCTTTCATTTCAATCGGTTCTTTGATCTCCAACCACTTGGGAGTACCGTCTGATATGAGCGCGGGGCCAACCATTTCTTCATATTATCCAAGAGTCTTTGTCCTAATTAGATGCTGACACTCGTCATCAATGTCACCGGGACACTCCATGACTGCATTAATAGCTTCAATCTCACACTTGACCTTCTTTCCTCGGACAACTACATAGTCAACCAGTTTGAATGTTGCTACCTGCTTCTTTCTCTGTGGTATCAAGGCCCCATAAGAAGCGTAGAACTCCCAGACCCAATTTGGAATATATGGGCCACATGGCTTGGTGAAGATCTGGAAAGTATGAGACCTTAGACAACGCATAATATCGGGGTACCTATCAATCACCCCATCCGTGGACAGACACTTCTCCTCAATGGTTGTCCTCATCCCCTAAGTCTTTACTCTATTCATAGACTTGGGGGGAGGACCCTGAACCGGTGGTGCAAACACCACTACATGTTCTAGAACTGGAGAAGAAGAAGTGGTGGGCTGAGGAGTTCTGATCCTAGACGGATCATTCATTCTTTTTTAACGCATCTCTACTCTCTGTGCTGCTACCAATTCATCATCATCAGAAGCTACAGTCTGAGGCTCCTAGTGCTCACCCTCACTCTCATAAGTGGTGAGGTGAGTGGCATAGATGTTGTCATTGTTGTAGCTAGCCTCCGATGACACTGGTGCTTTTCCTTTGCATTTTCCCTTTCCACCAACTGTGGGAAGTTTTGTGGCTTTGGCCCTGGATGCAGTTGCATCCTCCTTTAGTGTTATCCCCTTAGCCTTCTTTCAGTGGCTTGTTTCTACCTGCAACCTATGGTGTAGCCATGTTTGCAAAGCATCGGGAAAAAGTTAGAAACATGTTAATCAAAGGCACTGAAGAATAATTGCAGACAGACTCACCGAACAGGCCAGTAAGTCACCGAATTGTTTTGGTGAGCTAGATTGGGCTCGCCGAAAGGATTGGCTCAAAATTCTTAGAAAAATTTGACAAGTCGGCAATGGGAAAGCCATTCGGCGAATCACTGACATCATTCGACGAGCAAAGATTAGCCCACTGAAAGTTACAATGCAATTTAAGCTACAGGGGTACAGACAAAGGGCGATCAAGAAGACTTTCGGTGAGTTGCCGAGTGCCTTCGGCGACCTCAAGCTTCTCGCTGAAAGTTACAAAGTCAAACTAAAAGTATAGCATGAAATTAAAGGCAAGATGAGGACTTTCGGTGAACTGTCGAGTGGTTCGGCGAGCTCGACCCAGATCGCCAAACGACCCAACGTGTTTCAACCCAACTTCTCGAATTCAACCCGAAAACCTCGAAAACAAAATCCAAGCATGCACTACTCAAATTAAACTAAGACAATTAACAACCATTACCCCGAGATACTCAGTCTTCTCCCTGTTTTGCCAAATTTACCCTTTTGATGACTTTTTCCCTTAAGAATGACGTCACCCGCTCTATCATTGGGCAAATTACGTCATTTGACACAAATACGGGTTACTTAGACTTCACCCAATTAAACTCAAAAACATGGAATCACAACCCCAGAAGATTTAATTCATTTTAAGGCACAAAATTAAAGGAATTCAACATTGAAGGCAATACAAGCAAGGTATTCGAATTAAAACAAGCACACAAACATACTAACACTATCAGAGAGGCCTAGCACACGACAACAAGATAAGATCATTTGCATAAGAGTTCAAATTTTTAGAAATAAATGTGTGGTTCGGAAAACTAACCTTTAATGCCGATTAAGATAAAATTGAAATGGTAGGCGACAATGTAATCCCAATCCAAGCACAAATCAACGACTAAAATACTTTAAAATGCAAAAATATAGAAACTAAAGTGCGGGCGTGAGTTTGTGAAGTTCGAAAGTGAGGAAAAGTGAAAGAGTTGGAAGTTTAAACCTTTGGCCTTTTAAAAACCGTCCAGTTCTCGCCCATTCGGCTACATTAGTCGTGCTCGCCGACCCACTCGGTGACACACCGAGTGGTCACTTACCTCACTGAGTTTTAATAGGACCTTCAATTGAGTGGGGTCCAAACGGCAGTTTAGATCACAATCGCCGACCTAGTCGGTGACTCGCCAATAATTTCTTGGGCTCGCTGAGTTTTATAGACTCCAATTTAAAATTTTCTTAAGTCCAATGGTGGCCTAGGTTGGGGTCACCGACCTCTTCGGTGATTCACCGATTGGACCTTTAGCTCGCCAACCTTCACTTTTATACCACTTTCCATACTTTGACCTGCATATTCAACACCCCATTATTCTAAACTTAAAAAGAAAGAAAATAAAACATGGGTTGCCTCCCAAGTAGCGTCTTAGTTAACGTCTGGCACGACACAAGTCCACCTTGAAACCTCATTCTTGGGGTTGGCTATAGTGTCACTAGGAAACCCCCTTGTTGTCTCAGGTTTAGATTAGACGAGATATGAACCATTTGGTTCTCCAACTGTTTGATCGACACTGAATGAGAGGTGACGGTCTGGCTAAGGGTCGACATGTCTTCTTTCTTCTCTTTCAAGATCTTGTCCGACCCCTCAACTTTTTTGAGGATATGAGAAAGCACATACTCAGACCGGCCACCTTCTGAATCCTTTGGATTTTGGCGCTCGTGGGGAGTCACCTATCTATCCTTCTCCCCATCCTTCCAATTGGGATTTCGGTCCCTCAATTCTCGATCACAATCTTTCCAACCTTCGTCCCTGCTCCAACCATGGTTTTCACCCTGCCTCGGGTAGTTTGAACGATAACCACCTCCTTGGTTGGCTAGGAAATTCACCTCTTCATTGTACAAAGCTTCAAACTTTACCTTCTCAGGATTAGCACACCTTATACCCACAACATTGACACCTCGAGCAGCAGCCCCCATGAAATTTTTAGACAAAATGTTAAGTTGTGTCATGATCTTGGCCATGTTCTGGTCCCTCTCTTAGTCTTTCTCCATTTGTTCCTTGGTTAATTTGAATGTGAGAGGGGAGACCTGGTCTTCATGGGTATACCACGCCCTATTTATGGTAGTCATGTCATCCAAGAGCTGAGCCGCTATCACATAAGGTTGTTGGATCAAACCTCCCAGAGAAAGTTGGTCAACAACACCCTTATTTACCGAATCAAGACTCCTGTAAAAATACTACAGCAACACGTTATCAAGCAAGCCATGGGTTGAGTATTGAAGCACCAACTTCTTGAATCGCAGCCAAGTTTCATGAAATGGCTCGTCTTATAGACGTTTAAAGCTATGATTGCTGTCCCAAGGAGTCATCATCTTCGAAAGAGGGAAAAATCACACTTGAAATATAGTAACCAACTCCTCTCATGAAGTGATTGATTCACGTGGCAATTCAGCCAGCCACTTGCACGCCTTTCCCATCAAAGAGAACGGGAATAACCTCAACCGGATCGACTCTTGGGAGATGTTCTTGAAGGAGAACAGTCCACATACATCGATGAAATTTTATAATATGCTCATAGGATCCTCATGAGACAAACCACTGAAAAGACCCATTAATTGCAAGAGTTGCAACATAGTACTCGTGATGTGGAACACCGCATTCGTTTCAGCCGGAGGCAAGCGAATGGCACCAATACCACCCATGAGATGGGGGTCATTAACATTAGGCTAGTTGAGGTTTCCACTTGTCATCTTGATGGCCTACTTGGCTTCCATTGTTGCCGTTCACACTCATACTTCATGTTTTAACACACAAACAAGAAAAACAAAGTTAAAGTTAAGTATCACTATAACTAACAGCAACAAAATTCAACTTAACTAAAAATTCTCAAATAACACCAATCCCCTGCAGCGACGCCATTTTGATTAAACGTATCAGGACACTTCATCAAATACTAAGTGCCAACGATCGTTAATTAATAATATAACCCAACTAAGTGAGTTGGGGTCGAGTCCCAAGGGGGTGGTTTGTAATTGAGAATCAATAGGAAAGTAAGAATATGCTCATGTCAATCATAGCGAAAAACATTTACGAATAAAAGCATGGTTCAAATTTGGGGTGACACAAGTGTCAAATATCAAGGGGATTTGGTTTCAACTATTGGCTACAACAACAAATAACACGAAAATAGCAAGTATAGAGACGGGTTCTTTAGATGTGATTGGATTATGGGCTAAGGTAGACAATTGGGTAAATGCAATTAATAGTGAATAACTGTAAATCAATGAAAAAGCTAGACTTTAGTTGGGATAAACTTTCTATCGAACAATTTACTCCGAATCCAATTGGTTTCTCTCGAACACCAATAAGTAGTAATTAAGAACAGCCTCCGCTTAAGTCCATTCACTCTCTTGAACTGAATGTGTGGAAAAAGGTTTAGGGTTCACTCTCTCGATCTAAACCCATGACAACCCAATACCCACCGACCATCAATTCAGAATCTTGGACTCATCATATACCTATCCCAAATTAGACCATATACAATTATATATTACAAGAAATAATCCGTCTTAATGAGACCTTCAACTTGTACAATAGGTCCAAAGCTTTATTTGGCCTCCAACCTAAGTATAACACTTATTTTAAAGTAATATAAGTACCAAGCAATATGATCATCCATTTAAAATCTTATTCTCCTAATAACTTATCAATAAAGATTGTAAGGCGAAAATTATAATTTTTTTCACGCATACATGTTAAGTTTAGTGAATTAGTTGCCTTAGAATATATGGGGTATTACAATCTCATGATGAGGATGGAAGCTAGGGAGAATACTGATGTTAGTTCTGCCAAGTTGACTACTTTGGGGGCTGAGCTTACGACTCTTAGGGCTGATGTGGACTAGCTGAGGTCCATTGATATTTCCATGCTTTGTGGTGAGGTTTCCTTTCCAGATGTGCCTGACTCTGTGTCTCTCCTCCATGCTGGGTGTTGAGGTTCCTTCTATTTTGTCTGAGAAGCCTTGTGTGGGTGTGATGTTATTGATGTTATTGTTGATGATTAGAGAGATGAGGATTGGTTCAATTATAATTTGGCCAAGGATACTAATGAAGAGGAGATATAGAGAGAGGAGGACGAGCAACAAAATTTTATTGCTTGATGGATCTACAAGATGTCGAGGAGACAACAGTACATGATGTGATGGAGAGATCCCATGTGCAGACCTCTGTAGTTGGCATAGGTGGGGTGTACTAAGACCCCATTATCCCTTCTTAGATGTGTTGTGCACTGATGCACCGATTGATGCTACACTATCGACTGTTGCTCCAATTTTGCATGGGAATTCATGTTCAGGATGTTTCTATCTCCTCTAACACTCTACGCTTAAGACCTCCACATTCATAGTCTATCAGGGGGACTTTTATATTTCTTTTCTCGTACTTATTTTATTCCACATTTAGGACACTACTATTTTTAGAGGGGTGAGGGCACTTGTGTCACTATTCCCATGTTGGATTATATTTTTTTTGTTTTCATCTTTAGTTTGATATATTTTTAGTATTTTGATATTTTTGTTTTTATTATGATAGTGGTTGGTATAGCTCATTTTATATCTCTTTATTCATTTTCCCCATGAGTTTTGAAGTTTTTGAAAAGCTTGAGTTTTCATTGTTAATGATCGAGGATCGATTGAGTTCAATATTGTCTTTAGTAGTACTTATGATGAGAAATGAGTTTATTGTTTGTACTGCAAGACCAAATCTTGTGATGACTACCTTTATTTTGATGTGATCCTTTCAATAAACATGAAATCTGAGCTTTTTATCTTGTAGGCATATGCTTAATTTTTTTGTTTGAAGTACCTTGTGTGAAGTGGTTTTACTTGAAATCAAGCTTGTTCAATACTAGAATTTGATTGTTAGTCTGATTGTCTAACTTTTGTGAATGCAAGAAATGTTTTGGGCACAAATTTTTTTAGGAAACCTAAATTTTCATACCTTTTGTGACTAGCTTGTAAGGTTGTGAAACCATCTTTGCACCATGTGAACATAAATCGTTTGTTTGCAATGATGTTGAAACCTCTTGAGCTAAATTGTGCCTAACTTCTCACCAATAAGTCCTCTTCTAAGAACTGGTTTGTTTGAATAGCCAACTTAGGCAAAATCCTAATTTGGGGGAGTTGAAAGGAAGGAGGAGGGAAAACCAAGTTGAAGGAAAATAATGAAAAATGGAGAATCGACTTTAAAACGTGTTACAAAAAGAAGGAACCCCTCCTTATAAAAAAGAGAAAGGAATAATGAGAAGGAATATATTAACATTTAAATGAAAAATAAAAGTATTATTAATAAAAGGGGTGCCAAATAAATTATTGACAAGTTGATATTTGAGTTCCCAAGTGAAAGAATGAAAAGAACTTCAAAAGTGGTGAGGATTATTGTAACAATTCTTTGATAAGGTGAAGTCACTACCATACCTTTACCCTCAACCCCATTACTAGACTAATATACCCTTAAGATCTTGCATGAACTTGGTTGTTTGATGATTTGAAAATATGATCAATCCTATGGGATGAAGCTTGCATGTATTTATCTTTCGGAGAGTGAGAGTTGTATTGATTCCTAATTTCATTATTGATTTTCTTTTTGAGAGCATGGAATTGTTCTTGATGTGAGGTGATGTGTCAATGATTTGGACTCATTTAGGATTTTATTTTAATAGATTTAGTGTCCTCAAATGCATATTTTGTGCCAATAACTGATGTAAATCCTTGAATTTCAGGTATTTGGATTTAGGAACAAATCATGGACACTATTGAGCAAAAAGGAATGAGGCAGATGAAAAGAACGAAGAAAAAAAGACCTGATGATTGCCTAACCCATTGGGTGAGTTGCCGAATGGTCATGATCTCGCCTAAAGTTCCAGTATGCCAAGCCCTGAAGGAGAAAATCAAGTCGGCAATGGAAAGGAGTAGTCGGTGTGTCGCCAAACGGTTCCGTGATACAGTGCTATATCGCCCAAAGTTACAGAACTCAAGAATGCTGAAGGCCAAGGCAAAAAGGCGATGGAGCTGACCAATGGGCAGATCAATGAGTTGATCGGCGCTCTTGACTTACTGCGCCAAATGGTCCTTAACATCACATTTTCGGTGACTATAAATATGATTTTGAATATTTAGTTTAGTATCTTTTATCTGAATCTTTTTACTTATCATCTATTTTTAATCTATCAAGAATTTGGTATTGAGACTAGAGAGTATTGAGACAATATTTTCTCTAGCTTTAAGATTTGAAGATTTCCATTTTCGATAAATAGGAAGTGGGTGTTGAAGATTCTTCATCTTAGATATTTGTAAAGACTATTAAACTTACCCAGTTGATGGAAATACAATTTGGTAAAGATTTCTGCCTTCTAATGAAGTCTAGCTAAAACCCCAATTCTTGGGGTGTGATTATGTAATTATGAATTGAGTTAGTTGCTGGGTATTGTTTATTGTTAGTGTAAATGCTGTTTAAAAGTGATTTAATTAAGTAATTATTGTTGAATTAATTGGAGGTCCTGTAAAACTCGGGGAGGTAAGTAACCACTCGGGGAGCAAGACTAATGTCACCGAATGGGCGAGAACTGGATGGTTTGTAAGGCTAAAGGTTCAAAAGTTTAAACTCTTTCACTTTACCTCACTTTTAATCTTCCCAAACTCACACCCACACATTATTTACTATATTTCTTGCATTTTTACCATATTTTAGTCATTGATTTTGTGTTCAAAGTACATTAGTTTGCCGCTTAACATTTCAATCTTGATTATTCGGGATTTAAGGTTGGTTTTCCGAACCCCGAATCTTTATTTAGCAATTTTGTACTCATTTGCAATGATTTTATCTTGTTGAAGTGTGCTGGGCCTCTCTGATAGTGTTAGTATGCTTGAATGCCTGTTTTAATTAGAATATATTACCCGTATTATTTGTATTGTCAAATTCCCGAGTTTGTGTACCTTAAAATTGGTTATAATTTATGGGCTTGTGCTTGCATGTTGTTGGGTCTAGTTGGGTGAAATCTAAGTAGCCCGTATTTGCGCCAAATGACGTATTTTGCCCAATGATGGAGCGGTTAATGTCATTCTTAAGGGCAAAAGTCATCAAATGGCTAAATTTGGCAAAACCGGGAGAAGTCTGAGTATCTCGGGGTAATGGGTTTAATGGGTCTTAGTTAAATTGTAAAACTACATGCTTTGATTTTGTTTTTGGGGGTTGAGGGGTTAAATTTGAGAAGTTTGGTTGAAAGTAGACACGTTAGGTCGTTTGGCAAGCTGGGTCGAGCTCGCCGAACCACTCGACGGTTCGCCGAAGTTCCCCATCTAGCCTTTAATTTAATGCTAAATGTGTAGTTTGATTCTATAACTTTTGGTGAGAAGCTTGAGGTCGTCGAAGGCACTTGTCGACTCGCTGAAAATCTTCTTGATCGCCCTTTGTCTGCATTCTTGATCCTAAATTGCACTGTAACTTTCAGCGGGCTAATCCTTGCTTGCCGAAAGGCCGTTCCCATCAGCAACTTGCAAAAATTTTCTGAGATTTTTGAGCCAATCCTTTCGGCCTGCCCGATCCAACTCGTCAAAGTGATTCGACGAATCGCCGATCGGTTCGGCGAGTCTGTCTGCAACTATTTTCTCCTGTACGTTTACCTGAGTTAATTCTAACTCTTTTCGATGTTTTACAGATATGGTAAGGACAAACATCGACATGCCACCCTGAAAAAAAACATAGGGTATCACAAACAATGAAGGGGGATCAAATCTTTCAAAGAATGGAAGGCAAGAGCCACCAAGAGACAAGGGCAAGGGCAAGAGGCCCACATCTGACAGGTTGACTACTGGCTCCCAGGCTGCATTATCTGAGCTTGAGGATGACCAACCCTTACTGTCCCGGAGGGCTAAGATCCGTGCTAGATCTCGCCCTGACTCACCTAGGGTGCCTTCAGTTCCCACACCATCAGACTCAGTGCCAGCTCCGGCACCGCCTGTGGCTCCAATGCCACCAGTTGTCTCTCCTCCCAGGCTTCTCAACAGGTTGAAGGGTGATGGATTGCGAACCATCCTAGAGGTGAAGTTGCTATCGAAAGAGGGGCTAGAGGGTAGATATTTCAGTGTGAGGGAGATACTACAGTGGCACATGTTTTAGATTTTCACCAGTCTCCGAGGCTCCTATGTTCCTTCATGGGTTCGGGAATTCTATGTTGCATATGGTGACTTGGTGCCAAAGAGTAAGAAGAAGGCCAGCGAGTTCAGACCGGTTAAGTCAGTCATGGTTCGAGGTGTAGAAGTTGGGTGCTGCAGCGATAACGTAAACATTGTCCTTGAGAGAGCCACGAGGTTCGAGCACGATTATGAGGGCTTGGTGACAACACAGTCCCTGGATAACTTGAAAGCTTGGCCTGCACTCCTCCTCTCTAATGTCACCCCGAGGTGGATAGAGGCGGGAGCACAAATCAAGAAGAAAGATTTAAATGTACCTGCTAGGTATTGGTTCAGATTCAACAGTAGCTCCATTATGCCTTCACAAAATGAATCTATCCTCTGACATGTGAAGGTAGCTTGCTTAGGGTCTAATCTTAAGCGAATAGGTGGCTCATCTTAGGGATTATTATTAAGCAAGAGATGGCCATGATGACCAAGCAGAGGCAGACCTCCTTACCATTCTTGGTTCTGATCACTGAACTGTACCGGCATGCTGGAGACCCCAAGGATATGACTAGAGATACTAAGGTCACCTCATTTTCCTCCACTGATATCCGGCGCATTGAAGCCGAGTACACTCGTGAGAAGGCGTCAAGAGGAGGGCAACTCTGATGGATACATTCCCGGAGGTGGATATTGAATCGATACCTGTAGAGGCATCTTTGCCTACTCCGGCCTCCAAGCCTTCTGGTACATCTGCCCCCTCTACTTCTTCACAGACCCCAGGTACCTCAACTTCCTCCCAGCCGGCCAAGATTACTCGGGTGATGATCCTGAAAATATGACACATGGCCCATTCAGCTGATGTGAGGGTGACTCGACTTGAGAGATCCATCCCATGGATGATCGAGAGTGCCATCATTGCTGCACTGACCCCCCTCAGACTTCCATTGTCACTCTCACCACGAGAGTTGAGGCTTGTGAGAGTAGTCAGAGGGGGACCTCCGAGGTGACGACTTTGAAAGCCGAGGTAGCAGGTTTGAGGAATGTCGTAGAATATCTAAAGTCTACTAACTTCACTTCATTACTGGAAACTGATGATGATGTAGACGTTCATGCGACTTCAGAGATTCCTTCGGCTACCACTGAAGATGTACATAGGGATGGTAAAGTAGCCTATGAGTCGGATGCAGAGACCGATGAGGAGCACACAGAGGTACGGGTGAAGAGCATTTATGGAGATTTGCTGGATCTTGAGGAGACGATTGTGCAGTCGGTGATCTAGACATCGCTGATAGAGACTTCCATGGGTGGGTCTAGTGGAGCTGGTCCTTCTGAGGTGACTCCGGATACTAAGGCCCGAGTTCAGAGTGCTACACCAGGCACAAATGGCCCAAAAGATAAAGCAACTGTTTAGACGTGATCCCTCTTTACCTCTCTCCCTGTCTTACTTTTATTCGACTCTTGGATATTTTGTTTTGACTGCATTTGAGGACAACTATTTTTATTTATGGTGGGGTGAGGCCCACATTTTGTGACTTGTGTTTTGTGTATATATTGGGTTTTTGAGTTATAAACTATGTTGATACTGCATTTTGTTGATGATTGAGCTTGTGGCTCTTTGTTTTAAATAGTAAATGAATTTTGGACCTTCCGAAAAATTTTGTGCCACCTATTGTTTGTGTTGAATGTGGCTATTCTCTTGCAAATTTGAGTCTTGGTCTTGATCAATACCGGTGACTCGAATAGTGCTCATAATCGAACAAAAATGAATGTGTGGCTACGATGAGGCCAAATGAAGTGGCAGAGGCAATATGTGTAATTTGTACATCTCGTTGTGACTAGCCAATTATCAAATTGAGTCTCTTGTGATGAACATTGCACACTAGCGAAAGTGTGGAGTCTTGTTTGACATTGGTGTTTGGCCTTGTGTGATGATCTTACTGTGAGCCATATGTGATGACACCTAGAATTTGTCCCGTTCCTCTGATTTACAAAGTGATGGAAACTCTTGAAATGATCTTAGGAAACTTTGAAGAGTGTGAAACAATTTGAAACTATACCTCTTTTGTGGCCTACCTTGTGAGTGTGTGATCCTTGCTTGAACACCCTTTGAGCCCTTCACCCTTAATCCTCATGAGATGTGGTTTGTTCGAATACCCAGCTTACCCATGGTTTTGAAAAAGATGGAACCCTTCCATACAAAAAAAAAGAGAGAGAAAAAGAAAAGAGAAATGAAAAAGAAAAAGAAAGAAAAAGTTGTGGAATAAAGTTGTGAAAGTACAAAGAAAATGGGGTGTCTGTTAGTTCTTGGAAAGTAGAGAAATGGGGTGACTATCGAGCATTGAATGGGACTGATGAAGAAAAGGAAAGGAAGTGTAGTTCACACCACATTTCATGAGGATAGAAGTCACTGAGCCTAAATGACCATACCTTTACACTCAGCCCCGTTACAAGTCTTGAAAATACCTTTTTGATCTTGAGTGAGCTGAAACAAATGTTGATTGGAAAATAAGGGCAAACCTATGGGTGGAATCATGCATTGTGTTCATCTTTGGGAGTGTGAGTGCTGATCTTGATTTCGAAGCTATAAATTGTGGAACCATTGTGTGTGAATATGAAATCATTCTTTGTGTGAGGGCATTTGATTACTTTTGTTGAGCTTGAACTTGAATTTGAAGCAAGTATAGTGCACTTGAGAATCTTTGATCATAGTGAGTCACAACTTGAATCTTAGAGTGCACAATTGATCTTTGCATGAGTAAGTTGAGTCTTTTGTGTGCATTCATGATTGAGTCTTATGTAGCACTATTTGGGACACCGTTTTTGAACTGTCGAACTTCAATTTTACTTGAGGACAAGCAAATGTTTAAGTTCGGAATGTTGATGAGTCTACGATTTGGACTCATTTAGGGCATTATTTTAATAGATTTAGTGTCCTCAAATGCATATTTTGTGCCAATAACTAATGTAAATCCTTGAATTTTAGGTATTTGGATTGAGAAACAAATCTTGGACACTATTGAGGAAAAAGGAACAAGGCAGCTGAAAAGAACAAAGAAAAGAAGGCATGATGATTGCCTAAACCATTGGGCGAGTCCCCGAATGGTCATGATCTCACCTAATGTTCCAGTATGCCAAGCCTTGAAAGAGAAAATGAAGTCGGCGTGTCGCCGAACGGTTCCGCGATGCAGTTCTATCTCGTTCAAAGTTACAGAACTCAAGGATGGTGAAGGCCAAGGCAAAAAGGTGATGGAGCTGACCAATGGGCGGATCGCCGAGTTGATTGGTGATCCTGACTTACTGCACCGAATGGTCCTTCGCAGCACATTTTTGGTGACTATAAATATGTTTTTGAATATTTAGTTTAGTATCTTTTATCTGAATCATTTTACTTATCATCTATTTTTAATCTATCAAGAATTTGGTATTGAGACTAGAGTGTATTGAGACAATATTTTCCTTAGCTTTGAAGATTTGAAGATTTCCATTTCTGAGAAATTGGAAGTGGGTGTTCAATATTCTTCATCTTAGACTTCTGTAAAGACAATATTAATCTTACCCAGTTGATGGAAATACAATTTGGTAACGATTTCTGCCTTTTTATGATGTCTAGCTAAAACATCAATTCTTGGGGTGTGATTATGGGTTGAGTTAGCTGCTGGGTATTGTTTATTGTTAGTGTAAATGCTGTTTAAAAGTGATTTCATTCAGTAATTGTGATTGAATTTAAAGGATTGTAGTTGTAAATGCAATTCTACCTCTGTGTTTTTGGCATGCTCGACAGAGAGATTTTAAAACCAAGATTACTGATTTGATGGTCTGTGGGTATTGGGTTGTCTTGGGTTCAGCTCGAGAGAGTGAATCCTAAACCATTTTCCACACATTCAGTTCGAGAGAGTGAATGGACTAAAGCGTACACTGTTCTTAATTGATCACTTGTTGGTGTTCGAGAGAAACCAACTTGATTAGGGATAGATTGTTCGAGAGAAAGTTTATCCCCACTAAAGTCTAGCTTATTCACTGATTTACAGCTATTCGCTAACAATTGCAATTACCTATTTGTCTATCTTAGTCCATAATCTAATCATATCCCAAGAACCCGTCTCTATACCTTTAATTTCATGTTATTTTCTATTGTAGTTGATAATTAAACTCAAAACCCTCCTGATATTTGACACTTGTGTCAACCCCTAACTTGAATTATGCATTTCTTCGGTAATGATTATTCCTATGATTGACTTGAGCATATTCGTACTTGACTATTGATTCTCGAATACGTACCACTCCCTGTGGGATTTGACCCCAACTCACTTAGTTGGGTTATATTATTGGCTAACGATCGTTGGCACTTAGTATTGGATGAAGTGTCCTGATACATGAAATCATGAGGTCAGTGTAATGCATTTGTTGAAAAATGGTTTTGCAATAGAGAACAAGCTATAGTGAGCCATTTTAATACTCACGTGGTAACTATTATAATAGGAAAATATAGTCAAACATATACGATCATCCTAACTTCCTTTGAAGTCTAGTACATATCCATGCAACATATGTTCAAGTGTATGAATAGTGCGTTCATCCTATCCATCACTCGGAGGATGGAATACGGTACTTATGATCACATGAATACCTAGTTCTTTTTGGAAGGATACGAGGTCACTGTAAATTGTAAACCTCTATCTGAAATAATTGAAAAACGAATGCTTTGTAGGAGAATTATCTCATGTATATAAAGTTTGCATAATCTCCTACACATAAGTTGTCGTGTTTCATCAACCTGTCTACAATCAACCAAATGGAGTTGTACTTCCTTCTCGACCAACGTAAACCTGTAATAAAATCCATATTAATTAAGTCCCATTTTCATGCCAGTATCTTATTATTTTGAGTTAGGCTTCCAAGTCTTCGGTGCTCAATTTTCACTTCCTGAAAATGATGATATTGAGCTACAAAACATGCAATATCTCTTTAACCACCATCCCACCAGTAAAATTTCATCAGGTACCGATACATATTTATGGAACCTAGATGTATTGAATATCGGGAGTAGTAAGCTTCCTTCACAATTTGATCGGTTAAACTACAAACATTAGGCACACATAGATGACTCTGATATTTGAGAAATCTATCTAGTCCACAATTAAATAGGATTTACTTTTGTTGTAAAATGTTGTCTCTATGAATGAAATACTAACTCTACATCGTCATACTTTCATTGCTTTACTTCTGCTACCAAGGACGATGTTGTTATGTTTTGAACAACACCACCTCCATCTTTTGTGTCAAAAAGTTAAATCTATAGGTTAGACAATTGCATCGAAGCTTTTACCATTTAAATTTTGTATGCCTCTACATAACTCAAAATGCCCATAGACTTCTGGCTTAAATCATCTGCCACAACACACAACATTTGCTTAACCTGGATGTTACAAAATACTTGCATCATAATCTTTTAGTAGTTCTAAGCACCTTGTTTGTCTTAAATTCAACTCTTTCTGCTAGAACAAGTACTGGACACTCTTATGAACCATGAAGATATCAATTTGTACCCCATACAAGTAGTGATGCCATATTTTTAATACAATCACTATAGTTGTTAATTCTAGATCATGGTAGGGTAATTCTTCTCTTGCTTCCTCAGTTATCTAGAGGCATAGGCAATCGTGTTGCATCATAATACAACCCAACCCAACTCTGAAAGCATTACAATAATCAACATAACCCTTTGTACCCTCAAGAATAGTCAAGACAGGTGCTGAAGTTAATTTATCCTTTAACTTCTGGAAACTTTGCTCACACACCTCTAACCACTGAAACATAACATTTTTATGAGTCAACTTCGTCGATGGCGTTAGGATGATAAGAAAACCTTTCATGAACTTGTGATAATACATACTAAAAAAATCCTACGAACCTCTATAGGTATCACAGGTCTAAGCCAACTCATAGAACTTCTATTTTCTATCCATCAACCCTTATACATTCATTTGTCATTACATGACCAAGAAAGTATATAGATGTTAGCCAAAATTCACATTTAAAAAACATAGTGTAAACCTTATGTTCTTGGACAGTCTGTAGCACAACCCTTAGGTGATCTGCATGCTCTGCCACTGATCATGAATAAATCAAGATGTAGTTAGTGAACAAGATCACAAACACATCAAGAAAGGGCTTAAGTACCTATTCATCATATCCATAAAGGTTGTTAGTGCCTCAGTAAGTTCAAATTACATCATCAGAAACTTATGATGACCATATTGGGTCCAAAAAGTAGTCGATGGGAAATATACTTCCCTAACTCATAAAAGGTGGTATCCTGACCTCAACAACTTTGGAAAAGCACCGAGATCCGAAAAAATGGTCAAACAAATCATCAATCCTTGAGAGTTGATAGTTATTATTGATCATCACTTTATTCAGTTGTTTATAGTTGATACACATTAGCAAAGAGCCATCTTTATTCAACACAAAAACTATTAGTGCACTCCACGATTATATTCTAGGCCAAATGAAAACTTTATTGGGCAAGTATTTCAATAGCTCCTAAAATTATATTAGTTTAGCTGGATTAGGAGGTGTCAATATATATTGAGTACCTGGGAGTAGGTCGATGAAAAAATCAATTTACCTTTTAGAAAAGACTCAAAATAGGTCTTTTGGGAAAATTCTTGTAAACTCACTTACCATCAAAATTAATTTAAGAATCATGGGTTTAGTTTCAAGGTCTCTAACTTGAACCCAAACGAGAAATAAAACCTTTGGATAATAACGCACGGGCCTTAAGGTATGAGATAAACTTACCTTTGGTCATAGTAGCATTACCTTCCATTCTAGGACCGACTTATCAAGAAGTTGAAATCTAACCATTTTGGCTCGAAAATCAACATTTTCATATCATAATACAAGACATTCCATGACAACAATAACCTTAAAATAAACTATTTCAAGCTCTCTTAGATAAACAAGAACAGATCTACCACATACCAAAACTACACAATTGTGGTAAACTATTTTAGCTAATATAGACTTATCAATCAAGAGTAGAAATGATGAATTGTTTAAATAATAATTCAAAAACTATTTCAAACAGACTTTCAAAAAACGGACTAACATAAGAGAGGGTAGAACTAGGATAAAACAAAGAATATTCTATATGAGAATGAATAATCAGTGTACCTGTGACAACGTTAGGTGATGCGTTTTTGTTCGGACGATAACCCAATACATCAAATAAGTTTTGCATATCCCCTGAACCAGATGCATCTCACCCTACCACGACAGGAAGTGGATTGAGGACCAAGTCTTAAAGGGAGCACTAAAAATGATGAAGCCGATGCTGATCCCTCTTACTAAATAATACGACCTCCCTCTCTCTCTACCCAAACCATACTGCCTAGTGTGCCACTAATGCCCACACTCATAACATACATTCTACCTATGTTTACATGGTCCAGAATGTGCTCTTTTATACTGTGCACAATGTGAAAATTGTGATATTCCCCGCTCTGAATGCACAGGGTGATGTGAAGGGACTGAACTTTTCTCCTTTCTTTGACTCTATAACTATGATGGAGCATTATCTATAAGTCTAGCCAACTTCCTAGATCACTGAGCCCCGGGGTCCCCTCGAAGTTTCTCTATAATAACTCATAGTCCTAGCTTTTTTCCTCTGTTCCTGCTCCCTACGAGTATCTCATAGCTGAAAAAACTAATCATTCGCCCTTTAGGCAAAAGTCTGCATCTTTGAAATATCTGTATCAGTCTAAGTAGACACTCCTAAGCATTCACAAGCCACATGAGACTCTAAACCTAACAAAAACCGATATACTTTGTCCTCCATCGTCTACACAATATGGGGAGCATATTTGGCCAAGGAATTAATCTACTCATACTACCCTGCTAAAAATGTAAATAATGCTCAGTTTGAGCCTGTTAAAAGTCTCGTGGTAAATAATGATGAATAAACACCTGGATGAACTCCTTCCATTTAGCTGGAGATGCATTAGTTTCCCTGGATTTTGCCCATACATCGTACCATAGAATAACTCTATCACGTAGCCTGAATTCTTAGAACTATAAACTGTTAGTAGCTTTAGCCCTTATAAATTTCAAACTTTATACGTATGATCTATAAAATGTTTAAGGTTCTCGTTCAAATCAGATCTGCTGAAAAGTGGAGGACGAAAGTTCATAAACTTAAGTGTATTGGAACACTCAGCCGTCTGACCTCTAGACAGTTACACCAGTTCAAACCATCCTTCCTTCCCAGTAGTTATACGAGCCATCTAGGGCTGCTAGAAGTGTGATAGATGTCGGAGGATCAACAACTTTTTCACCCTTCTTTATTGCTAAGATGGTGGAGGTGGATGTCTGTTTAATATAACTCTAGCTGGAGCTGGAGGGGCTGCAATGCCTTAAGAAGGATTCTCACTACGAGCATCTAATCCTTCCCCTACTCTTTTAGTGGGCGGCTGTTACCCTCTCCTAAAGTCATACCAGACAATTATGTAGCAATCCACCTCGTAATGGACATATTTTTAAATAATAGAAAAAATTTGATATCATATATAGCCTTATGATTTTGCTTTATGGAATGAATCGTCAATTAAAGATATGAAACGACCCCTTAATTTCTTGTAGCCTCATGATTATAAGTATGGTTCACAACATACCCATAAATAAGACTATACTAGACATGGCTTTATGGACTCCCTTGGGCACGACCTCGCTTTGATACAAAGTTTGTCATGCCCCAAAACTAGGGGAGGGCACGACTAGCCTTAATATAAACTTAATCTAGAAGTTAGCTATGTAGCATCTGAAACTAAACTTCTAAGGCCATCCAGGTCACATGTCATATCCATTTAGAAAGATGAAGTCACAACTAAATTAAATTCTAACAAAATAAGGTCAACTATGCCATAATACAACTGAACTAAGCAACAAAAAGCCAACAAGGACATAAAACCACACTAAACTAAACTGTACAAACTCATCCACAAAAGCCTCTCAAGTGTAACGAACATAGCACAATTGACATGGCCCCGGCCTACCCATAACAAATGGAAAAAAACACAATACTGAAAAACAAGAACATGGCTCCTGAATGAGAGGAGAATCCCAATTCCTAGCTGAGGTTGAACACCTACAAAAAATTACAGTTAAAGCCACTAATTGCACCTGCAGCACGAATGTAGAATACCAAGCGGAAGACATTCAATATCAATAACATATACTTGTATGTAAGGCTAAAAGCTATAACCATGAGTTTATCAGATATAGGGAACTAGAGTTACAGATAGAAACCACCGGAGACTCCATAAGTTGAGATCTTATAATGACATAATATCGATCCGTGAATGAAACTAAGGGCCCATTTGGTCATGCGATATGATATCATGATATGGAATCATGAGATGAAATTGAAGTTTTGTTTGGACATGTACTATGAAATTTTTGTGTTGTATATTTTCGCATAAACATAAAAATCCCATAAGTTGTAAAACTTTTAAAATAACCCCAATTGTTTATTCAATCTTATCAAATAAACAAAAAATTATAAAATCGCATAATAAATTATTACAAAGTTATTTGTTCTCCACTTAAGTAATTGTTTCATCTAACTTTAATTTAATAAAAAAAAAATGAACATAAATTGTAGTGTACTAGTCTTTAATATAATCCTCCCACATAGTATGGACAATTTCCTCATGTTGAACTTGCATTTCTTGATCATGTGACCGAGAAGACGAACCAACATTGTTACTTTGAGGCATTTTTTGGTCAATATCATCCGCAACTATATTTTCATGCTCATAGACCATAAACATTTCATCACTTTAACAATCAGTTGGTGTGAGTCAAAGTGACTATATTTTGGTGAGAATAATAAATTTTATGTCAGTGAGAATAATAAATTTTAAAAAGTAATGATGTGATTATAAATTTTATTTACATATAAAATAAATGGTTAGTAGATATAAAATGTGGAGTTGTTTTAACAAAATATAAACTCGTGGATCAATTTTTGTATTAAAATATCTCAAATCATGATATGGAATTCCCATATAATTCCATATCATGGTTTTTGGAGAATTTAAAATCACATCTCATGATATGGAATTATGTGGAATCAATGTAAAATCGCATGTCTAAATGCTGATTCTATCTCACGATACCATATCGTAATATGGTATCGCATGGACAAATACCTACTAAGTAAGCCCATATAAAAATCATATTGCTTCAATGGTGAACTATATGATAATTTTGTCATAAATGTTTCCTCCTTGGATATGTCCATTTATGTAATTGCATGCATGATGGGCTGTTAGATTAACTTTCTACATTCCTATGATGTCTTGAATCTCATTCGAGAACGAATGGTCCCTGGTAAGTTGAGCAGACTGTGATGTTTCCTACTCCATGTAGGGCTGTTTTCTAAGACTACTTTAAATTCATTAGGGTTTATTTTGTTTTTATCATCGAAAAATCGAGACATGTTGATCGGGGAGAACTAAGAGTTTCCTTTTCTGAACACACCTTTGGTTAAACATTTTAGAACAAATCTTGTGATCTTGATTTAGTTGTCATTGTCAAGAAACTTTTGGTTTTGTGATTATTGTATGTTTACTTCAGTAAACTTTCAATAATCTCTACTGTTTATTTCATTGATAATATGAGTGGCTAAACACCACTACTAGGGTTGTGGGAATTACCGTGACAAACTCAACATTGGATTCAAACATGAGTACCTTTTGATTTGCATATGTCATTTCTATATTCATGATTAACATTATATAATGAGTGCACGCATTAGAATATGTCTTTTTTCCTTATTTGTTAGAGAGACAAGTGATGATTAGGAAAATCTAGAAACAAATTATATTAACTTGTTTAAAATATTCTAGCTCGAGATAGTATAATTTTCTTAACAAGTATGCAAAGGTAATATCCAAAACAATCTAAGACCGAGAGGGGAAGGGTGAAGGTCATCTAATAGGGCTGAAGACGTTTAGATGTACATAACTTGCTATGAAGGTATGAGGTTGACAATAAATCATTATTCGTGTGGAATTTTAGTTACAAGTGAATGGTCATTGGGAACACAATCCTAGCCACTCTAAATAAGACAAAAAATCTTGAAACAATTGTTCTTTAATAGTCACATTCAGCTTTAACAGAAATTGGTTACTTGAATTCAAATCAACCCAATATTTACTCTTCGCTAGTCATTTCTTTCATTAATGTGTAAACAAAAGACCACCTTTGCTTACATTTGTAGGATAATGTACATTACATTCTTTTCTTTGTTTCTCTTTACTTTACATTGTAAAGTTGTAAGGCATATGATACAAATGACCAACGGATAAGTGGTAGAAGAGGATGAACCATGCTAAGCATTTTAACCCTGGGATGATGTCCTCATAATTATACAAATTGGCATCACATCTTGCTAGGCTTTCACCCTTGAGCTGCCACGCTTCTATGACAATTGGGATCGACCCATGCAAGGCTTTTTGCCCTTGGGCTGCTGCTTTCACGTATCAAGACACTTCATCCAATTCTAAGTGTCAACAATCGTTAGTCAGTAATATAACCCAACTAAGTGAGTTGGAGTCGAATCCCACAAGGAGTGGTACGTGTTTGACAATCAATTGAAAAGCATGAATATGTTCAAGTCAACAATAGGAATATATATTAACGAATAAAAACATGATTCAAATTAAGGGTGACATGACTGTCAAATAACAGGGGGGGTTTAATTTTAAATTATCAACTACAACAACAATAAATAAAATGAAAATAACAATAATGAGACGAGTTCTTGGGATGTGATTTGATTATGGACTAATGTAGACAAATGGGTAATTGCAACTGTTAGTAAACAACTGTAAATTAGTGAATAGGCTAGACTATAAAGGAGGTAAATTTTCTCTTGAACAATTTACCCCGAATCAAGTCGGTTTCTCTCGAACACCAACAAGCAAGCAAATAAGAACAACCTATGCCTTAGTCCATTCACTCTCTCGATCTGAATGTGTAGAAAAAGGGTTTAGGATTCACTATCTCGAGCTGAACCCATGACAACCCAATACCCACAGACCATCAATTCAATAATCTTTGATTTTTAAACCTCTTTCTCGAGCAAGCCAAAAACACGAAGGTAGGACTGCATTTGCAACTACAATCCTTTAATTTAAACCACAATTACTGAATGAAATCACTTCTAAACAACATTTAAACTAACAATTAGCAATACCCATCAGCTAAATCAACCCATAATCACATAATCACACCCCAAGAATTGGGGTTTTAGCTAGACATCATAAAAAAGATAAAAATCATTACAAAATTGTGTTTCTATCAACTGGGTAAGATTAATTTCATCTTTACAAAGGTACAATTTTAAGAATCTCAAAGACCCACTTCCAATTTCTTAAAAATGGAAAACTTCAATTCTTCAAAGCTAAGGAAAACCTATCTCAATACACTCAGCTCAAAACTCCAAAATTGATAAAGTTCTATATTATGAAAACTGATACTAAACTAAATATTCAAAAAAGTATTTATAGTCGCCAAAACTGTACTGCGAAGGACCACTCGGCGGAGGAAGTCGGGATCGCCGTTGAGCTCGGTGATCCACCCTTTGGTCAGTTCTATCGCCTTTTTGCTTTGGCCTTCAGCATCCTCAAGTTCTGTAACTTTGGGCAATCCAACACTGCATTGTGGTACCACTCGATGACATGACGATTGCTCCTTTCTATCGCCAACTTGATTTCTCCTTCAGGGCTTGGCATACTGGAACTTTAGGCGAGATAATAGTCATTCGGTGACTCGCCCAATGGATTAGGTGATCAACATGCCTTCTTTTCTTCGTTCTTTCAGCTGGCTTGTTCCTTTTTCTTCAATAGTGTCCATGATTTGTTCCTCGATCCAAATACCTGGAAATCAAGGATTTCACATCAGTTATTGGCATAAAATAAGCATTTGAGGACACTAAATCTATCCAAATAAAGCCCCAAATGAGTCCAAATCGTGGACTTATCAACACCCCCAACTTAAACTTTTGCTTGTCCTCAAGTAAAACTCAAGTTCAGCAGTTCAAAAAGGATGTCTCAAACAGTGCTACATAAGATTCAATCATGAATGCACACAACAAAACTCAATTTACTCATGCAAGGATCAATTGGGCACTCAAAGATTCAAGTTGTGACTCACCATTACCAAAGATTCTCAAGTTCACAATACTTGCTTCAAATGCAAGTTCAAGCTCAATAAAGGTACTCAAATGCCCTCACACAAAGAATGATTCCATATTCACAAACTATGGTTCAACAATTTATAGTTTCGGAATCAAAAACAACTCTCACGCTCACAAAGATAAACACATGCATGACTTCACCCATAGGTTTGCCCTTATTTTCCAATCAACACTTGTTTCAGCTCACTCAAGATCAAAAAGGTCTTTTTCAAAGCTTGTAACGGGGCAGAGTGTAAAGGTATGGTCATTTAAGCTCAGTGGATACTATCCTCATGAAGTGTGGTATGAACAACACTTCCCTTATCTTCATCATTCTCATTCATGCTCAAAAGTCACCCCATTATTCAATTTCCATGGAATACCGGACACCCCATTTTCTTTTGGAACTTTATTTCATACTTTTTCATATATTTTTCTCTTTTTCTTTTTTTATAGAGGGGTTCTATATTTTTCACAATAATGGCTCAAAGGGGGACTTCTTTGCATTTCTTTATTTACCTTCTCTTTTTACCACACCCCCAACTTAGGCTTTTGGCCTAAGTTGGCTATTCAAACAAACCACAAATCATGAGGATTATGGGTGAAGGAATAAAGAAAGGTCTCAATATCATCAAGTTTCTTCCAAGAAAAGGGTCAAGGTTAAAAGGGTGTTCAAGCAAAGATCACACACTCACAAGATAGGCCACAAAAGAGGTATAATGTCAAATTGTTTCACTCTTCAATAGTTGCGTAAGATCATCTCAAGAGTTTGCATCACTTAATCAACCAGACCAACAGGGCAAATTCTAGGTGTCTTCACACATGATTCACGGTAAGCGTATCACACAAGACATTTACACCAATGTCAAACAAGACTCAACACATTCCCTAGTATGCAATGCTCATCAGAAGAGACTCAATTTGATAATTAGCTAGTCACCACGAGATGCAAAAAGTTCATATATTACCTACGCAACTTCATTTGGACTCATCGTAGCCGCACATTCATTTTTGTTCGATTATGAGCACTATTCAAGTCATTAGTATTGATCAAGACCGAAACTCAAATTTGCAAGAGAACAACCTCATTCAAACACAAACAAGAGGTGGCACATATTTTTTAAAAAGAGTAAAAAATCATTTACAATTAAAACAAGGAGCCACAAGCTCAAATATCCACAAAACAGTGTCAAAACACAATATACAACTCAAAACCCCAATGTACGAACAAAACACTAATCACAAAAGGTGGGCCTCACCCCACCACAAAACAAAAGCTATTTGTCCTCAAATGCAAGAAATGTACTAAAACAGTCAATAAAAGAAGACAGAGAGAGAGGTAAAGAGGGATCCTGTCTAAATAGTCGCTCCATTTGTTGGGGCATCATTGCGCAGTGTAGTACTCTGATCTTGGGCATCAGTGCCCGGAGTCACCTCAGAAGCAATGCCAGCTCGCCTGCCCTGGACATCTGTGTTAGTGATGTGTGAATCACCATTTGTACAATCGTCTCCTCCCGATCTGGCAGGTTTCCATGTATGCTCTCCTCTCTCACCTCAATCTGCTCCTTATCGGTCTCTGCCTCTGACTCATGTGCTGGTATGTTATCCCGATGTACATCTTCGGTGGTGGCCGGAGGAATCTGAAAAGTCTCTGGGGCATCCACATCATCCAATGCCTCTAATAGTGAAGTGAAGTCTGTAGACTTGAGATAGTCTACATCCTTCCTCAAATCCGTAACCTTGACTTCCAAAGCCGTAACATCAAATGTCTCCCCCTGTCTGCTCTCACAAGCCTCAACTCTCATAGTGAGAGTGTCAATGAAATTCTGTAGGGGGGTCAGTGCAGCAAGGATGACACTCTCAATCATCCATGGGATAGATCTCTCTAGTCGGGTCGCCCTCATATCAACTTAATAGGCTAGTTGCCTCATCTTCAGGATCATAGCCTAAGTGATCTTGGCGGGCTGGGCAGAGGTAGAAGCACCAGGAGCCTGTGAAGAGGATGTAAGAGCAGATGTACTTGAAGGCCTGGTGGCCGGAGTAAGCAAAGATGCCTTTGCAGGTATAGTGTCAATGTCCACCTCTAGAGATGTATCTACTGGGGCTACTCTCTTCCTGTCGGCCTCCTCTTGTGTGTACTCGGCCTCAATATGCTGGATGTTAGTAGAAGATGAAGGGGTAACCTTAATATCTCTAGTCGCATCCCGGGGGACTCCAGCACACTGGCACAACTCTCAGATCAACACCGGGAATGAAATGGAGGTCTGCCTCTGTTTGGCTCTCATGGCCATCTTTTGCTCAATAATAAGCCCCATGTCAATGCTCTTTTTATACATAATCGACCCAAGGCAGGTCGCCTTAGGATGACGGAGAATGGATTCATTCTGGGATTCATTCGTGCAGCTACACTCAAGTCCTTTTTTTCGATCGGGACTCCTGCCTCAATCCACCTCGGGGTGGTGTCAGAGATGAGGGGAGCTAGTCATCTCTTGAGCTCATCCAAGGGTGTCGTAGATGTAGCCAAATTAGGGTAGTCAAAGTTTACCCCTCTATCAAGTACCGCGTTGATGTGATCACGGCTACAATGTACAACTGTCCCCTGTACCATTATGGACCCCATTGATCTGAACCACATTGCTTCTTCTTGATTTTAGGAACCAGATTACCATATGTTGAGTAAAACTCCCGTACCCATGTAGGGATTTATAGACCCTGGAGCCTAGTGAACTGCCCAAACCAATGGTATTGGAGTGTCTCTCTCACCCCGAAATATTTGCTGTCAAGACCTTCTGTGGAGAGTAGCTTCCCTTTAAGTATAGTCTGCAAACCATCCGCTTTCAGTCTGTTGAGAAGCCTGGGAGGAGGGACTACTGGTGGTACTGGGGCCACAAGAGGTGACAGAGCTGGCACTGAATCTGCTGGTGAAGAGGTTGTTGGGACTCTAGCTTAGTTAGGACGAGATCTAGCACATATCTCTGCTTTCTGGGATTGTAAGGGATGGTCGTCCTCAGGATCAGATAACACAACTTGGGAGTTACGGACCTATCCCTCACTGTCGGAGTTGCTCACATGAGTCTCAGATACGAGCCTCTTGCCTTGCCTTTTCCTCCCTTTGGAGGCTCTTTCCTTCCCATGTTAGGAGGGTTGGCTTCTGCTTCATTTTTAGTTATACCCCGAGCTCTTTTACAAGGTGGCATGTCAAGGTTGGTCTTGCCATATGTGCAATTCATCAGAAAAACTTAGAAATAACTCAAGAAAAACCACAGAAGGAAATAGTTGCAGATAGACTCGCCGAACCAGTCGACGAGTCGTCAAATCTCTTTGGCGAGCCATATCGAGCTCGCTGAAAGGATTGGCTTGCCCGCCGAAAGTTACAGTGCATTTTAGGGGTTAGGGTGCAAAAAAGGGCGATGAAGGAAGAACTTCGGCGAGTCACCGAGTGCACTCGGGGAACTCAGGCTTCTTATTGAAAGTTACAGAACCAAACTTAAGATTAAGCATGAAATTAAAGGTGATAAGGGGGACTTCGGCGAACCACCACGTGGTTCGACGAGCTCGACCCAGCTCGCCAAACGTCCCAATGTGCCTACTTTTAACCCCAACTTCAAAATTCAACCCCGCAGCCCTCGAAAATAAATTGACACATATTTCAATTAAACTAACACCCATTATACCCATGCTCCCGGGATACTCAGATTTCTCCCGGTTTGGCCAAATTTGGCCGTTTGACGACTTTTGCCTTTAAGAATGACGTCAACCGCTCCATCATTCAGAAAAATATGTCATTTGGAACAAATGGGGGCTACATAGACTTCACTCGACTAAACCCAGCAACAACAACGCCACACCTAATAATTTTAAACAATTTTAAGGCATAAAAATTTGGGAAATTAACAATAAAGGAATTATAGCACGATATTCAAATTAAAGAAGGCACACATATATACAATTACGATCAAAGAGGCTTAATACACATCACTAAGATAAAAATTCGTTGCAAATGAATAAAAAATTGCTATAAAAGAATTCGGGGTTCGCAAAACCAACCTTTGAAGCCGAATAATCAATTTGTAAAGCTAGGCGGCAACGATATCCAACTACGAACACAAACTCAACGACTATAATACAATAACAACGCAAAATACGGAAAATATAGTGCGAGTGTGACTTTGAAAATTTCAAAAGTGAGGGAAAGTGAAAGAGTTTGAAAGTTTAAACCTTTGGCCTTTTAAAACCATCCAGTTCTCGCCCATTCGGCGACATAAGTCTTGCTCGCCGACCCACACACCGAGTGGGAACTTACCTCGCTGAATTTTACAAGACCTCCTGTTAATGTAAGGGTCCAAACGACGAATTAAATCGGGATCGCCGACCTGATCGGCGATTCGCCAAGTTGCTCCTGGGCTCGCCGAGTTTTACAGACTCCCATTTCAAAATTTCTTGAGTCTAACGTCGGTCCAAGTCGGGCACGCCAATTGGACTCTTAGCTCGCCAACCTGCACTTTTCAAATACATTCCAAACTTTGACCTGCAGAATCCACACATGATTATTTCTAAAAAAAAATAAAGCAAATAAAACTTGGGTTGCCTCTCAAGAAGCATCTTAGATAACGTCGTGGCATGATGCAAGTCCCTACTTAAGTTTCATTTATGGGGTTCACCTCGTTCTCCCAAGGCAACCTACCTTCTTGTTGCGGATAGAGACAAGACAACACTCGGTCCATTTGGGACTCAAGTAGCTGAATGAACATGGAGTGAGAGGTTTTCATCTGATTTAGCATCAAGACATTTTCTCTTATCTCCTTCAACACTCTGTCTTGCTCTTCGACTTTGTGTAGAATGAGTAAGAGCACGTCTTCAATTTGCCCACCCTCATGGTGCTTTATCCTTCGATGCTCATGAGGGGGAATGTACCTATCTTTTCTTTGGTACATTACTTCCAGTTCCTTGACTTTTTGGCCAAGATATCCAGCTGACCCAATAATGTGTCCACGTGTTGGTCCTTCTCTGTCTCCTTGTTGGTCTTGGCCACATATTCAAGGAGTTGGGCTGCTGTTTCATAGGATCGTCGCATCAGACAGCCCGAAGAGACTTGGTCAGCCACTATTCTATTTTCTGGGCCAAGACCCCTGTAGAAGCATTCCAGAAGCATCTTATCTGGAATTCCATGAGTTGGGCATTGTTGCAATAGGGCCTTGAATCTCAGCCACAACTCATGGAATGACTCTCCCTCCAATTGTCTGAAACTTAGGATGTTATCCCTAAGAATCACCATCCTCAAAGGGGAGAGGTTCATCTGGTCACTGCTACAAGATATGCTCAGATTCTCTTCTAAAAATAGCAACACTAAAACTGAAACTAAAAATCAGTAGATCCAACTATAACTAACAATAAAAAAATTCAACTTAACTAATAAATCTCAACAACACCACTCCCCGGTAGCGGCGCCATTTTGATTTCATATATCAGTACACTTCCTCCAATTGTAAGTGTCAACAATCGTTAGTCAGTAATATAACCCAACTAAGTGAGTTGGGGTCGAATCCCACATGGAGTGATACGTGTTTGAGAATCAATCGAAAAGCATGAATATGTTCAAGTAAACCATAGGAATAAATATTAACGAAACATGATTCAAATTAAGGGTGACACGAATGTCAAAGAATATGTGGGTTTTGATTTCAAATTATCAACTACAACATCAGCAATTAATACGAAAATAACAATATTGAGACGGGTTCTTGGGATGTGATTTGATTATGGACTAAGGTACACAAATGGGTAATTGAAAATGTCAATATAGCTGTAAATTAATGAATAGGCTAGACTATAGAGGAGGTAAACTTTCTCTTGAACAGTTTACCCCGAATCAAGTCGGTTTCTCTCAAACTGGTCAAGCAAGCAAATAAATACAGCCTACGCTTTAGTCTATTCACTCTCTCGAGCTGAATGTGTAAGGTTTAGGATTCACTCTCTCGAGCTGAACCCATGACAACCCAATACCCACAAACCATCAATTCAATAATCTTCATTTTAAAACCTCTCTCGAGCAAGCCAAAAACATGAGGGTAAGACTGCATTTGCAACTACAATCCTTTAATTTAAACCACAATTACTGAATGAAATCACTTCTAAATAGCATTTAGACTAACAATTAGCAATACCCATCAGCTAAATCAACCCATAATCACATAATCACACCCCAAGAATTGGGGTTGTAGCTATACATTATAAAAAGAAAAAAATCGTTAGCAAATTGTGTTTCCATCAACTGGGTAAGATTAATATCGCCTTTACAAAGGTCCAAATCGAAGAATATCAAAAATGAAAAACTTCAATTCTTCAAAGCTAAGGAAAACTTGTCTTAATACTCTCAGTTCAAAAATCCAAAACTGAATAAGTTCTATGTTATGAAAACTGATACTAAACTAAATATTCAAAAATGTATTTATAGTCGCCAAAAATGTGCTACGAAGGACAATTCGGTGCAGTAAGTCGGAATCTTCGATCAGCTCGGCGATCCGCACTTTGGTCAGTTTAATCGCCTTTTTGCTTTGGCCTTCAACATCCTTAAGTTCTTTAACTTTTGGGAGATCCAACACTGCATCGCGGAACCACTCGGCGACACACCGACTGCTCTTTTTAATTGCCGACTTAATTTTCTCCTTCAGGGCTTGCCATACTAGAACTTTAGGTGAGATAATAGCCATTCGGTGACTCGCCCAATGGATTAGGCGATCAACATGCCTTCTTTTCTTCGTTCTTTCAGCTGCCTTGTTCCTTTTTGCTCATTAGTGTCCATGCTTTGTTCCTCAATCCAAATACCTGGAAATCAAGGAATTTACATCAGTTATTGGCATAAAATAAGCATTTGAGGATATTAAATCTATCCAAATAAAGCCCTAAATGAGTCAAAGTTGTAGACTCATTAGCTGCCACCCATAAATACAAATTGCTTCACTTAATTTCTTGAATTGTTGAGATTGTTGTTTTGGTGGTCATGATCATTTTTGAGCTTTGAAACTAGGGACCAGTAGTACTAAAATAAGATTATCAAATAAGACAATAACAATGACATAAGGAGCAAATTTAATGCCAATGTACTATTTAGGAGTTCAAATGACACAATTGACTGCAATTGACTAAAAGGAGAACTTATGAAACTTTTAGGGGAAAGTACCTTTTTCATACCACTTCATGGAATATTAAAATTGAACATCTAATACTAATCACATATTGATGTACTTTGACACACGAGGGAGTGGGGAAAATAACGTTAGCTATATTTGGAGACTGTACGCTGGCTGCCACTATGCATCATTTACTAGGAAGAAAACTTAGGAAACTCACTTGTTTTTAGTGATAGAAGTATCAAATTTTATGCCACATATAAGGATAGAATAGTCTTACATACCTTGTTTCCTGACCAATACAACTACCAAATTTCAGATTCCCCTTTAAGGTTCTAATCTACAACGTAAGTCATGATTAAACTAATATTAGTCACTATTCACATTGGGTGCCTCGTAAATACAGTACAATAATAAAAACAGTAGCTAACCACTTGAGAGAAAGTAGGTCTATACCACCCTTACACAAATGGTGAATCACCACACCTTCCCTTTATACATCAATCCAACTTCGCACACCATTTACCAAGATAACCCAAGATGCCCCAACAACAATACATATAAAGAAGCCATTATAAATCCCCTAAAATTCTTCAGCATAATAGGAGAACATTAAACTCAAGGATTCTCCACCATCCATGAGTTCTTGACAAATACATACAAAATTCTACTCCCAATGTTGTAGCTAAGGATAGGAAAAACTGGACAGAAGCCTTACCTTATTTTATGGAAATTTATCCTCTAAACTTGTACTTAAAGAACATAAACTCTCCTTCAAACTATAATCAAAGATTAGAGAATATATTTTAGAATGTTGGAAAGAGAGTTGGACACATTTTGAGAACATGCAATATATAATTCGATAAGATTCCATGAAAGGAATAAGCTAAAACCATAAGTATTTTCACTTGAATATAGAAAAAATATTCCAGAACCCTAAGGTGTTTTAGTGCTGTTGTATCAAGAAAAGAAAGACCAAGAGAGAAACGTCACAAATCTGAATTTTTACAAGTTAAAAATGAAGCAAATGAATTGATCTTTATCCCTTTAAAGGGAGCCTGCATTGGCTGACTTTCTTGGCTAATTTTGGGCCATAAATTATCAGGTAGGTGATGCACCTACTTGGCCTTTTAAATTGGGCCTTTGTAGACTTCAACTTGTTGGGCCTTTCTGTAACGACCCGAGAGCACCCCCTAGTTGTTACCGGCGTATTCGATCTCTCGGAGGTCTTATACAAGCCCTTAGCATTCGTCATAGCATCTATCATAGAAAATAACGAAAAATTTAAAACTTTTTCATAATATAACACAAGACATAAAAGTCACCTCATTAAACCTTTAATACAAAAATTGGAGTACTACGTCTCAATGTAGCCACCTTGAAACATGACTACAACACAAGAGGGACACAACCCTTACAATACAAAAGAAACTACTATCTAGTACATAGAACTTAAGAAAACTCTTTAAGATAAAGGTCCTTGAATCTTCAAGGACACACCCGAACTTGGGAATAGTAAGCCAAGCTCATCACTTCTAGGAAAGACCCTTTAGTCACCATCACCTACACTTGGTGTAAAAAGATGAAGAAGAATGGTGTTAGTACAAGAATGCACTAAGTATGATAACTATGCAAAACATGTTTTTAAAAGGAAATTTAGTTGGAAGGCCAGGCCAAGAGGCCTAGACACAGCCCCAAGTCCACGAGGCACTTCACGAGCCATTGGCTTGACCACGACCTGTCAAAGTGCCCGTGAAGGTGCCTTAGAAAATTAGGGTGGTTGAGGGAAAAAAAAGGTTGGTGGAGCTACTGGTCCATGGAACACGGGCACCACCACGGACAATGGTGACCTGGGACGGGACTGCCAAGTTGAGGACAATTAAGTAAAATCCCACTCGACTAGGTTTAAGTGGGGTTCGTTTTGTATGTATTTTATTAACCTATTTAGACTATTTTAAGTATATACCCCTAAGTTTTAAGTCACTTTAGATGAGACTCAATTCAAAACCCCAAATCACTCCTCTCTCAAATATTTCTCTCTCAAAGAAGAACATCCGTTGAAGAAGCTAGGGTCAAGAACAAAGGGTTTATTGCTAAAGGCTTGTGCTAGGGCTTTGATAAAGGTATTTTTATCGCTTCATTTATGGATTATTCTACCCATAGAGGCCCCTAGAATTTTCCCTAATTTGTGAAGAAGAACCCCAATGAAGGTAGGGTTATTTCCAATGCAGGGTTTTAGGTGGGTATGATTCCAAAAGGCTGGATACTACTCATATATAATTAAATTGATGTTGATTCATGATATTATGAAGAATTTATGTGAATTCCTTGATTTACCGTAATTTCCAAAGTATGCGGGTTTAGATCATTTGATGAGGAGTTGATGATTTTTGTTAGATTCTCTTGGGTTGTTGATATGTATGGAGTAGATCCAAGGATGTGAATATGAGATCATGAATTGACTATACTTATGCATGTATGTTAGAATATGAATTGAAATGATTAAGAATTGGGACTTTTGATGAATTATGCTTAGAATTGGCTTATGACTAAGGCTTAGGGCTAATGTGCCTTGAAATCTAGACTAGTATGATGCTTGTGAAGTAAAGTTCGAATGTAGGGCTTGAAGTCACAATATTGATCACTAGGGCTTATAGAATAAGTCCAATATGATTAGTTAGCTTGCATGTATGTACAATGTGAAAGGTTAATCACCTAAAATGAATCATGCTTGTTAACCTAGAATAGCTTGAGGTTGAGTCTTATGATTCCTTCATGGATAATTGAATTATGTAGCTTGGGATGGTAGATCTCATGGTAGCTTGGGATTGAGGAATTAAGCTCTCCTAAGGTTAGCTTTAACTAGCATTGGTAGGATGTTTTTCATTGTAGCTTACATTAGAATAGGAATGGTAGCTTGGGATTGAGGAATTAAGCTCTCCTAAGGTTAGCTTGAAGTAGCATGACTAGAATGACTTCATGGTAGCTTGACTTGGTTAGGCCAAGACCATTTCATGAAGCTTAGGATTGAGATATTATACTCTCCTAAGGATAGCTTAGGGTTGAGGATTCCTACTGCCCTATGGATAGCTTGCATCTTATTGAATGGTTGCATGGTGACTAGGTTGGTATACTTGTATCCTTCCTTAGATAGCTTGGATTGTATGATATGATGTTTTTCCATGGTAGTTAGGTCTAGCATGGTAGTATGCTACTCTTAATATTTTAGAATGAAAGATAGTTAGCATTGAGTAAGTTAGCCTAAAGAAGTACTTAGTGTGGATGGTAGTATGGGATGCCACTCATACATGGCACAAGTATGACTTGAAGCTACATATGAAGTGTCCTGTTATGTGATATATGTCTAGCTTGGATAGTTGCTATTATTGCCTTCCATGATATGATTGACTTAAGTTGATAGTTCCTTGTCAATATAAAGTAAGCCTATAGTGACACCTAGAAATGGTAAATATGAATATGGTGACTTTAAGGATATGCTTAGTGTGTGTGGTATTATGGGATACCCCACATGCATTGCACAAGTGTTCATTGAGGTGACTTAGGGGTATAGTACTCTTATGACATGTGAAACTAGGTCTTAACTATGAAGGTGGACTATGACCAAGAATCACCTAAGAGAGGTACATCGGTTAGGTAGTATTATGGGATGCTACCTTGGCCTTGCACAAGTATACTTGGAGGTGGTTTGTGAAGTAGTTCACTTGATTATGAAAGACTAATGGTTGAAGAATGAACTTATGTATGTCTTATGCTGACTTGACATGATATAATGCTTATGCTGGAATTATGTTATGATTATGTTATTGTCTCTTTTGATTATTTCTTATGTTGACTAACCCTTTTGAGATATCTTATGTTGGCATGTTAGCTTTCATACTGGGTACATTTTTTACTAACACATATTGCCTACATTATAACCAAATGTAGGGTTGGAGGCTTGAGTTTGCATTGGAGGTTAGAGTTTCAAGGATTCTAGAAGAAGTGAAGAATTGGTGAGTCCTCATAGCTTCAAAGACGAACCCTTTATGTTCGTTTATGTCTTTCTCTATGTTTTTAGACTTTGTATGGGCTGCATCCCAATGAATTTTATTCGAGGTTTATTAGATGGTTTGAGACAATGATGTTAGAAAGACTTCCGCTTTTACGAAATGCTTTCCGAGTTTATGTTTGAAGAAAGTTATAGATTCTCCCATGCTTTTATGATTTTATGTTATGAGTATGCTAAGGGCTTGTATGCGACACCTTCGGAGTCAAGTACGCCATGTCACGTCTAGGGGGTGCTCTCGGGGTGTGTCAAAACCTCCATCGCTGATCCATTCCACACGTAGCTGAAACTTCAATCGCCTCTTCGAGTTGGATTTGTCCATGGGATGACACACTCTAACTTTTGATGAGTTGAAGAGTCACTCAGCGACTTGACGAGTGGATTTGGCGAGCAGTAGCCTTGCTTTTCTTCAACTTCTTTTAGCCTTTTCACTCCTTTTTGCTCGGTAATGTCCTTGCCTTGATCTTTTGCCTTCGTTTTTGCAAATTAGCATTTTAACCTCAGTTTAGAGCATAAAATAGGCATTGAGGACACTAAAACACTGAATATTAAGCCCTAAATGAGTCAAAATCCTTAACTCATCACCCATTAAGCAGGTTTGTCTTAGTCCACCAAACTCACTTGGAAAATCACCTAGTGGGAGTGGACATCTCCTTTGATGTGTGTTTCTTTTCAATTTGCACTGTCATTTTCGATGGATTTATCTTAGCCCGTTTAAACCAACTAAGTGAATAACCAAGTTGGCCTTGACTCCACCTTTTATGCCTAAAACTTGAGATTTTTTCTACTGTTTAATTCGGCTAGACCACCGGAGCTTCTTGATCCAACTAGGCGATGAGCCTTCTTATTAGGCAATCCTCCCTCCTATATTAGGTGAGCCTCAAGATAATATTTGAATTTATTTCTAAATGAGTTTGATTTCAACTAATCTTCACAAATCCTATGTTTGAATATGTGCCTTGCAGGTAATAGATAAAACAAAAGGTAAGCGAGTGGTTACATCAGCATAGAGTAAGATAGAGACTCTCTTCCTCCTCCTCCTCCTCCTATTTTAAAAAGACACCTATGTCTATAAAAAAAAAGCCACCAGAGTCTCCTCATCGTCACCATTTGACCACTCCACAAAAATTTACCAAACAAAGGGTGAAACCCAAAAATGGGTTTGTAAGGAAAAGGAAAGAAATACAGTCCAACTTAGTACATTCCTCCTCCGTGCAAACACCAACTTCTAGAGTTATCTTGATGATCTCTCCAGGAGCCCTCAATAGGCTCAAAGCTACTAGAAAATGGACTATTAATGAGGAGAGATGAATCTCCATATATGGAGTTATGAGCGTGTTCTCCAGCTATTTGGGAATCCATTAGATTCCACAAGTTTGAGGGGTTCACAAAGCAACAAAAACCCTATATTTCTTTTCGGGTACGAGATCTCTACAGAGCAATATGCTTAGGCCCTGCCACAAAAGTGGAAGGGTACAATTTGGAAGCAGATTTAAGGAGGGGAGGTGTGCGTGGCAATAAAGTACAATTCCGTGCTGGGAAATTAACACTGCATTGGGGATATCGACCTTTCAGACATATATGTTTTCACTTCGGATGCGACATGCTTTGGACTCTTTGGAATGGTTGTTGGCTCCACTGATTTTTGTATTCTTTTCCCTCTTGGATGTCTGGATTGAGAAGAAGTATTTTAATGTGTTTGCACGATACTGGTTTTGCTTCATCACTAGTAATATTGTGCCACCACAAAATGAGTCAATCCTTCGCCATCCCAAGGTGGTCTTGGCAGACATGATCATTGTTCGGGAGCATAATCATGTGGGAGCCATTGATGCAGAGGAGATGCTAATGAGGGCTAGGTAAAAGACGATCTGTCTCCCATTCAAGTCCTTATTACACATCTGTGGGAGAGGGCGGGTGTCAAGACCTAGGGGTACCCTCTAGATATAACAAGGCGTATAAGACCCTGAGAGGCCTCATACAAGCAAACTTAGCATGTCATAACATAATATAATAGAAATGAGCAGAAATTTAAAACATTTTCATAACATCTAAGTTTCATAAAATGAAGCGGAAATCTTTTACACTTTTCTCAAACCATCTAAAACATGAATAGTCTTTGGGACACAACCCATATAATAGTTCTAAACATAAAATGAAAGATAAAAGGACATGATGGTCAAATCCTCGAATTCTATAAGGACTCACCAAATCTTCACTCCTTGCACTACTATGAACCTAGCCACAAGAATGGAAGTCAATATCGGCGGACCCTACATTTGATAAGAATGTAGGCAAAAGTATGTGTTAGTACAAACATGTACTAAATATGATGGCTAGCATAAATCATCAACATAAGCATATCATAGGCATTAGTCAACATAAGACATAATCTATAAGAATAAAAGATAACAACATGGTCATAAGCAAATTCAATGCACATAATTCATCATAATATAAGAGGAACACTTCTCAAGTAACCTCAACTTTGTTCTTACTCAAATCATAGGTCATCACCTCTTTTCATACATATCAAGGAAGGAAACTTAAAAAACTATCCAAGCTAATCAAACATCATAACAAGTGAATCTCACGTTAGAACATACTTACGATACATCCTTCAAGTAATCTTGTTTCGTCATAAACATGGTATTTCAATTAGGAACTTGTCCCTCTTTAGCTATTCTTACTATTCATGGGATATTACTTCTTTACTAATCCAATAAAAGTCATTACACATGAATGGTTACAATTAACCAATTCAAGGTCATTAAGGAAAAGCATCACATTATGCTAGACCAAGCTACCATGGAAAGCACCTTACTTATTCAAGTCCAAGCTACTGAAGGAAGGTACTATTGCTCAATCCAAGTGACCAATGATATGGTGTTGCCTCACCAAGTCATGCTACCATGCAAAGCACTCTATTAAGCTTAGTTCAAGCTAACCTTTGGAATGGTACTATTGCTCAATCCAAGGCTATCCATGAGGACTCCTAACTCAAGCTACCAAGCATGGTCTTGTCTTACAAAGTTAAGCTATTCATGAAGGAATAACAAATAACTACTTCAAGCTATCATAGTTCACCATGCTTTGGTTTATTTTAGGTGAGCAAGTCTTTCAACCTAGAATCACTCTATGTGAGAGAATCTTTCACATTATTGTTCATATGTGTTCATGAGAATGTCCTTTTAATCAACACAACAACACTATTATAATCATTGAGACTTCACTCTCAAGGTGTTCTTAAAGCATACAAATAGGTTCTATAAGAACATTCATAATCTCATACAGTCATAATATAGGTCAATGTGGGTAACTACTTCCACAACAATCCTATTTACAATTCATAATTCATCATATATACATGTTCTTATTCAATTCATACTTATATGATTTACTCTTAAGAATTTCCCATCTATATGCTTCAATCTTAAGAAATCTAATCATATTTCTTCATATAGCTCCCAATCTCCATCACTACTAATCATGGTTCTTCATGCATACATTAATCTATATCAAATCATGTCTATTTGGTTAACATTCAAGATATCTTCAATGTATTTCATCAACTCTAGAGGTTTACATCTAAATCCTCAATTTCTCCTTTCATGACATAAAACCAAATTACATCAATTTCATCTTTATAGACATGGGTTAGGCATGGGTACATGTACATTCATCCTATAACATGTAATTCTATCAATTCAATCATAAACAATCATAATCCACTCAATTGGATCCATACCCATAACTTAGAAGAAACCCTAACTAGAATTGGTGAATTCTTCTTTTAAATTGGGGAAATCATGCGGCTCCATGGATGAAAGGATTCTAGGGATGAATAAACCATCACACCTTGATTACAAATCCCACAAATGCTTGAGGAATGGAGACTTGATATTGACCCTAGCTCCAACTCTTTCTTCTTCTTCAAGTTTTAGAGAGAGAAATATTTGAGAGGATGAACTTTGGGATTCTTTTGGGGTTTTGGAAATAATGTCTTGAATGATGAGTTTAAAGGGTTAAAATCACTTATATAGGTGTACTAGGCCTATACAGAACGACATCACCTTATTCCAACTTAAATAAGAATTTCCAAAAATGGCCTTAACTAGGCAGCCTACTGCACAGGTGTCAAGAGAGGCACCACGAGCCGTGGTCGTCACCACTGGTCGTGGTCCTGCTTGCGATCCTTGGACTAGTAGCTCGGCCACCTTGGCTTGGCCCCTATGAAATGAAGGCACCACCACGAGTCTTCCCAAGATCCGTGGTCTTCACCATTGGCTGTGAAGTGGCTCGCCAGTTTGAGCCAACATTGGGCAGTCTATGGGGAGCTACTGCCTAGCCACCATGGACCACACCATGAGCCATGGTCCCCACCACTAGCTGTGTTGGTAGTCGTGATGGTGGGGCAGTGCTTGGGAATACTTGTGCAACCTTGGTCCCTTGCCTCTTTTCCCTTGGCTTTTGACCCTAATTCTTGACTTGTTGCTCTCATACTTATCTTTAGTTGTCCTACTAGACTACATGGTGTTACAACAGGTACATAAATGAGGATCTCCCTAGACTCTTCTAGTGAGATAGACAATTAAGGCTGAATGCTTATGGGATGATGAGGTTAGAGAAAGTTGTCACCACAATAAACTATGCCTGTAATAGATTCGTCTGCTCAAGCATCAGATTCCAAAATACCTACTCCTTCATTGGAGCGGGAAGGTATCCTCCTTTACTGTGTCTTCTTCTCCTACTACTATTAAATCTGTTGTTGCAGCGGCTATGATGCCTAACCTCTTCACCAAGGTCATGATGTATAAGTGTAACACCCCATAAAACCTAGTAAGACCTAGCTAAGGCTTGGCTAAATCTAGTAGGTTGAACTAGACCCTCACATGTTAGTTTATAGTTGGAAACTTGTTTAAATGATGAAAAATGGCTTTGGAAGTTAGTTTGAGGGTGAAAACCCATAGAAGTGACTCCCACGTGTAGAACACTATGTTTAGGGGTTAAACGTATGGGTACGACCCCCCCCCCAAGGACCACCCTAGGGGTCTTTGAGGAGGACCCCAACATTGGCCTAAAGATGTCAAAAACAGCTTGACTTACGGAGGCAAGTGACGCCCCGTAGGTCAAGCACCAAAGGTCAGGACTTAGTCTAGGGAGCCTTAGCTCCCATGTTCAAGCCTCAGTACCAAACAACGGAGGGACATAACGGTCCGTAACTCCACCTACGGTCCATAGTTGGAGGGTCATAGGTACTGCCAGTTTTTTTAGTTTTAGTTAGGAGTGAGGGTCAACTTTAAATGGTCATATCTCATAGCTCGAAACGAATTATGTGTTCTATAACTTATCCAATTAAAGGTCTCTGAGTCCTCTTTCCAACGCCACTGAGTTTGCCCAATTCCAATCTCGGAGAAAAAAGTTATGGCCAAAATAGTGAAGCAATGCCAATCCCAGGTCCAATCGACAGACCCAAACTACGGACGGTATATCAAACGACGGTCCGTAGGTTGGGGTCCGTAGATTCTGCCAGTTTTGTGACTTTTAGCTTTAAGTTGGGGTTTGGGAATTAAGTTAGTTAATTAATTAAGGGCTTAGGGGGGGGGGGTCAGTTAAGTGGTTAAATAACCTCTTATAAATAGTTAATAAGACCCTAAACTAAGTCAATAACTCACCACAAGTCAAGACCCCCAAATCAAAACCCTATTCCCTTTCTCTCCCAAAGTCTTCTCTCCAAGAACACCATTGAAGACCTATGAAGAAACCAACCTAGGGGGTTGAAGATGGAGTCTTTCTCTTAGTATTTTCGTGGATTTCTACACCTAAGGTATGGTGGTTTTCATCCACGGGTAGCTATCACCCAAGGAGCCCTCTCAAAAAGCTTTCAATTCAAATTCTAGATATCTTCAAAAGCTAGGGTTTCAACTGAACCCCATGCATTCCTTTCAAAGTTGTTCTCAAAGATTGATTTACTCTTGTGATGGATTATATTATTGATTTAAGATGATTTTAACTTGAATTCCAACGAATCCATGAGTTTTCCCCTAACCATAGCTATGGCTTTTCTCTACAATATGAATGTGATTAGACGTAGATTCAATTGAATGAATAGAAGTTGATTATGATGTAATTGCATGATCTAAGTATAAATCTTCATATATTCTTGATTAACCTATAAATCTAAGATGAAATTGACATGATCTAGGTTTATCTCATAAAGAGGCAAATAGAGGTGTTAGATGTGATCTTCTAGGATTGAGGATCTTCTTGGTTAATTCTCTTAGATAAGATCACCTAGACACGAGTTGATCATGATGAATCTTGTAAACCTAGATTAACTTGATTACGATCATATTGGTTATATTGTTGGTTTATAATCTTTTTCTATCTAAATGTTCCAAATCTAAGATGATAATTTGATCTCGACTCTTGGCTTTGAAGGACAATCTATGGAGGTATGTTATGATGAAGTTATATTATATGAATTGTTGATCCATCTATGGTGGAGGTGCTTACTTATCATGTATCCTTTGTATGAATGGATTGATCCACTTATGGTGGAAGTGATTACTTGTCAATATTAATTGTAGTGTTGAGATAAGGTCCCTTTTCCCTACAATCCTAGATATGAATAAGTATGATATATTATGAATAAGAATGATATGTTACGATCATGGTAGTGTTGGTATGTTGAATTGTATGTGGTGCTATTGTGGAATGACCCTACCCACATATCCCCCTATATGAGTATATGATTTTGTACATGAATGTGTCCATGTCTATTGAATGAATGTTAGATATGTGATTTACATGGTCTAAGATCCTTAAATGCAATATATGTGAATTGTGCATGAGTTGGGATATTATGTACATGTTGTGACCCCCTTGAGAAGGGATGTGTCTATGATGTTAATGTTGTTGTTGTTGTGCCATTATGAGGACAAGCATGCGCGCACAAACATAGTCCATGCATAAACATGAATATGATGTATCTATAGTGTCAATTGAAAAGATAATTCTCATATGCACCTTTACATACTATTATGCATGAAATATACTTGACCATGAAGATATGACTATGTAGGATATGATATGATTCTGTACAATATGCTATGACTACCCTTGATAAGTTAAGATTATGGTATTAATGTTGTGTTGTATGAAAGGTTATTCTCATGAATACACTACGAATAAAATATGAAAGATTTACTCACATACTAATAATGATTCTAAGGTGAAAGGTAGTTCTCACCCTAATGAATCTATGAGCTATTATGATATATGTTGGTTTGAGTGCCTAGTGCATTCTTTCATGAACCAAAACTTAAGTAAAGACTTAATGTAACTTTTAAAGAAAATTATGCTTAGCACCAAGTGGATATGGAAAGTGAGGTCAAGACCCACCCATTAATGCAATAGGCCGGGTCATCCAAGAGAGTCTCATGAGATGGAAGCTCTCCCGTTAATGCAATAGGCGGTGTTTCTAGAAGCAATGTCCCTATCCCTTAACTATGTACCCACGTAGTTCTTTAGTTAATAGATCCACCTAGATAGCTATATATATAGTTCTACCTTGGGCAAGTAGAACGCCTTCTTTCGGTGTGGGGTTATATTACACCGGATTCCATGTAGCTCACATGGTCTATTTCGATTAAGGCTAATATTCCTAAAAGATGTATGATAAGAACATGGACTCTAATTATGAATTCTTAAGAGGTACTACCTAGTATAGATGGTAGTACGGGATGCTACCTGATTTAGCATGCCTACGACTAAGTTTACCTTGGCTCTTCAAGTATTTTAATGACTCGAGGCCACAAGTAGTGCTGCCATGTAGCTAACGCCCTTACCAAGGCATATAGCTTCTTATCATAAGTTGAGTAGTTCAATGTTGCTCTACTTAGCTTTTCACTAAAGTAGGCAATTGGCTTGGAGTCTTGCATCAAAATTGCACCTTTGCCCTTACCAGAGGCATCACACTCAACTTCAAAAGACTTAGAAAAATCAGGCAATTGCAAAATAGGAGCAGAACACAATTTATCCTTCAGCAAGTTAAATGCATCATCTTGTTCCTTTTCCCATGTAAAAACCTTATCTTTTTTAATAACTTCAGTTAAAGGAGCAGCAACGGTGCTAAAGTCTCGCACAAACCTCCTATAAAAACTAGCAAGTGCATGAAAACTCCTAACTTCAGTTACACTATTAGGTTTAGGTCATTCTTTTATTGCCTTGATTTTCTCATCATCTACTTCAACTCCCTTAGAACTGACCACAAAACCTAAGAAAACCACACGATCCACACAGAAAGTACACATTTTGAGATTAGCAAAGAAGCGTTGATTTCTAAGAACTTCAAAAACTTGTTTGAAGTGCTCTAGGTGTTCATCCAGATTTTGAGAAAAGATCAAGATGTCATCAAAATACACCACAATAAATTTTCCATGGAAATCTTTAAAAACATGATTCATTAGTCTCATAAAAGTGCTTGGTGCATTAGTCAAGCCAAAGGGCATAACTAACCACTCATAAAGTCCATATTTGGTCTTAAAAGTAGTTTTCCATTCATCTCCAGGATTCATAAGAATCTGATGGTAACCACTCTTTAGATCAATTTTAGAAAAGATTTTGGAACCATACAGTTGGTCCAACATGTCATCAAGACGACGGATAGGATGGCGATACTTTACCGTTTCCTTAGCCTCTTTCCTCTCACCAAAATATTTTATTTTTTTACTTACACCCTCTTTTACCTCTTTACTTAGATCGCTGCCCTCTCTTTCTTTCTCTCGGCCATCTCTCTTTTTTTCTATCTCTTGGCCATTTTCTTTTCCCTCAAGCTCACTTTTTACCTCTCCCTTTTGTTTTCCCATTGTTTCCCTCAATCGTTTTTTATCTTCAAACACTTGAGAAGGAGATAATGGTGCAAGAGTATACTTCTTACCATTATGCAGAAGACTATACCTATTCTTTCTCCCATGATGAGTAGTATCCCTATCATACTGCCAAGGTCGGCCAAGTAAAACATGACATGCTTGCATTGGAACTACATCACAAAGAATCTCATCTTCATACCTACCAACATTGAATGAAATCATGCATTGTTTGTTTAGTTTTACTTCTCCACAATCATTCAACCGTTGGAGACTATATGGGGTAGAGCTCTTCACGCATGCAATTCCTAGTTTATCCACCAAGTATGAACTCACCACATTTGCACAACTTCCCCAATCAATAATCATAGAATAAGTCTTCCCTTTTATCCCACACCTAGTATGAAACAAATTCTCTCTCTGCCCTTCATCAACACTATCTAAATTGATAGTCATAATTCTCCTAACCACCCCAATTATACCATCATTAGGCAGTTCCAAATCATCTTCCTCACTTACACCTTCTCCCTCTTCTTCTTCCCCCTCACTTTTTTCACTCTCATATTCTCCATTCTCTATAAGTAGGATGTTTCTTCTACTTGGACATTCATGCATCATATGCCCCCTTCCATGACATTTGTGACATTGTATAGAACTTGAAGGTTTAGAAGATTAAGGATTAAAAGTTTTACCATGGCTTCTTAGCGATAGTGTTTGGTCGACTTCTCCATGAGTTATTTTGCTGCTTTTTCTCAATTTATTTTTCAACTTTTACAGACAAATCAACTAACTCATCTAAAGTTACATATTGTTGTATCTCTACTACATTAGCTATTTCTGTATTTAAACAATTTAAAAATCTAGCTATTGTAGCCTCTTCTTCCTCCATGCAGTTAGCTTGGATCATAGCCATATCCATGCTTTTGAAGTACTCATCCACCGACATGGAGCCTTGCTTCAAGTGTTGAAGGTGAGATTGTAGATCTCTTTGGAAGTATGATGGAGTAAATCGCTTCCTCATTACCCTCTTCATCTCTGCCCACGTAGCAATAGGTAGTAGCTCCTCTTGCAATCTGTCCCTAGCAAGCTTTTTCCACCAAGAAGCAGCATAATCAGAAAACTCAACAACAACAAGTTTAACTTTCTTACTCTCGGAGTAGTTATGAAAATCAAAGATGGCTTCAACTCATCTCTCCCAATCAAGGTACAAGTCTGGATCCCTTGTCCCCTTGAAAGATGGCATCTTCATCTTTATACTATTTATATTATCATCTTCTACTCTACCTCTTTGTCCCCTCCTATCTCTTCTTTCTAGATTAAATTCAACATCAAAATCATCATTATCATATTCAGGATTTACAAAAGGGATATGGGGTACATTCCTTCTAACTTGGGGTCTAACATTATTTGGGGGTACAACATTATTCTCCCTCCTAATTGCAGCTATGGTGTCATTCTGCTCGAGAATCATATCCCTCATCTCTTGAAATTGAAGGATCCATCTCTCAAATTGTTGATGCATAGCTTGAAGGGTGAAGTCGTTTCTTCATTTGACCTCGGCTTCTAAACGAGCCCGTTCTTCATCATCACCTGAATTAGACATCTAAAAAAAAGAATAAATGATCAAGTATCACACTTTTAATATGGCTTTTACCCTCTTTTAAACTCACCCACACTTGCCTTTTTCCACTCAAAATAACCTTTGAACGAGAATACTTTGAAGATTTATAATTAAACCAAAATGTGTATCAAGTTCGTAGTAATAAAGTATGGAATCTTGGGGTACAAAAAAGAAAGTAAAGAACTAGTCCTAGAACAAGTAGGATTTAGTTGAAACAAAACACGAATAAAAAGGAACTTATTTTAGAATTATAAGAACAAGAAAAAAAAAATTCCTCTTATTCTTAAAGGCCTAGAATCCCCTCTTCTTGCTACCTTCTTGCTTGGAAACAAATTAAGGCAAAACTTAGAGAACAAGTAATAAGATTTCTTGAATAGCAAGTAATAAACTTTCTTGGATATCAAGTAATCAAATTTCTTGGAGGACAAGTAATTAGATTTCTTAGAGAGTAAGTTATAACTTTTTTTTCTGTTCACGCTACTGCAAAAAAAAATTGTTTTTTTTTTTGCTCTAAGAAGAAATCCCAAGATTTATCAAGAACGGAATCTTGATAGAACTGCCCTGATACCACTTGATAACAGCAAGGTTAAGGGAGATCAGAAATAGAGAATTGAATATTAGAATGCGGAAGCACAAAGAAAAGAAACAAAAAAACTAACTAAAGATATGGGAAATTCGAAGGAAAGATCCACGAATTTCCAAGGATTAGATGTTCTAAGGTCTTGAAAAGATCCAAGTAACAACGTATAGATTTATGGAAGAAATCTAACGCCTTTACTTGAGAAAATGAATCAAAACGATAGATTCGGATTTTGACCGCTTTATGAGTAACTAAAGACAATAATTAGTATGTAGAAACTAATCACCTTCTAAAGAATACCAAAAAGAAACTAAAGATATCACAAGAAGAAGTTACTTTATACCTTAAACTATGAAACTAGTAAAGATTTAAAGATAAATTCTCAAAGAACAAGTCACAAAGGTTCAAAGAACTCTCCCAAATATTATTAATATCAATCTAAATTTGTCTTTAATGAATGAAAAGGACTCCTATAAATAGGAGAAGGGGAAAAAACGTCCAAGGAACCCTAGAAAGACAATTACAAGGAATCCTACTCTAGAAAGGAAATAAAGTAACCTAACTAGGAACAAATTTAATACTTCTCGGAAAGCATTAAATGGTACTTAGGAGACCATAAATAGACTAAGGAAAATATTAATAACCTATATATAAATAAATAAATAAGGTAAATCCCAACTAAGAAAAGAATCTTGACAACCATGGAAAGTTTGACTAGTCTTCTCTCAAAACTTGGGCATAAAGCAACTCTTGTTGAGGCTGATTCTTGGACTGTTCTTGACCCTATTTGCACGAAATTGGATCTTAAAATTCCTCATCTTGGGCTTGAATTTGGGCCACCAAATAATTGTAGCATTTGGACAATTCCTCTCCCTTGGGCTTGAGCTCTTCTTCCCCAATAAGACACCTTTGGTTCAGCGATTGATGCCCATTGAGCTTATCATTGAACTCCTTGGTTTGAGATCTTGTTATGGGCCTCCTTGGAGTTTCTAAAGCTTCATCCTTGTCCTTCAATGGAGTAGAGCTTCCTTGGATGCTATCATCTCTGCATTTGCTATATTCTCTTCCAAAGGGTGAATCGAATCTTGGGGAGGAACCTCATGATCCACAATGTCTTTCTCATTGCTTCTAGCATTAGCCCTTGTAGTAGTCATACCATGTAGACCACCGAATAAGGATTAGGAAAAAGACCTTATAGAGTTAAACTCTATAGCATGACTTAGACAAGTGAAGAAGTGAGATTTCCTAATCATCTAATAGCTTCCTATTCATATATGTGGCATGCTTCACATTTATGAACAAGACTCTACTAAAGGTGGTTTTGAGACATCATCCTAAAATCATTCTAAACCTTTTACATTGATTACCAAGTTTGTCACGACCCACGGGTACACCCTAGATGTAACAAGGCGTACAAGACCACGAGAGGCCACATACAAGACCCTTAGCATATCATAACATAAAGCAATAGAAATGATGCGAAAATTTTTAAACATTTTCTTTACAATCAAAGTCTTTTATAAAAGCAAGTAGAAGTCTTTAACACTTTGTCTCAAACCATCTAAAACAACTTAAATAAATCTTGGGATGCAGCCCATACAAAAGTTTTAAACATAAAGAAAGACATATAGGAAAGGTGATCAAATCCTTGATTCTTTGAGGACTCACCAAATCTTCAACTGCTCTACTAGGAACATAGCCACGGGAATGGAACTCTATATTACTGGACCCCACATTTGATAAGAATGTTGGCAAGAGTATGTGTTAGTACAAAATGTACTAAATATGATAGTTATCATAACATCATAAGAGCATAACATAAGTGATAGTCAAAATAAGACATAGGCTATAAGCATAAGAGATAACAACATAGTCATAGGCATAATCTTCAACATAGACATAATATAAGCATTAGTCATCATAAGGCATGGTCCATAAACATAGGAGAAATATCGTATTCATAAACATAGTCAATACTTAGCCATGCATATCATAAGAGACACACTTCATAAGTAACCTCAAGTCATACTTGTGCAATGCATTGATAAGACCCCATAATCTCACCCATACTAAAACCACTTTAGGGCATCATACATATTTACCATCTTTTAATCTCACCCTTAGCTTATTTCTCATAGAAGAGAACATTCACCTTTAGTCAAACATATCAATGAAGGCAAAATAGGAAACAATCCAAGCTAATCATACATCATGTCAAGTAAATCTCATATTAGAACATACTTGCAATACTTCCTTGAAGTAATCTTGTTTCATCATAATCATGCTATTTCAATTAGGGATTAGTCCCTTCTTAGCTATTCTTGTTCTTCATGGAAGAGTATATCTTTCCTAGTCCAAGACAACTCAATACTCATGAATGTTACTATTTACCATCTCAAGGCCACAAGGGAAAACACTACATTATGCTATACCTAGCTACCATGTAAAACATACTATCATGCAAGTGTAAGCTACACATGAAAGGGTACAATTTCTCAATCCAAGCTACCAATGATATGGTGTGGCCTCACCAAGTAATGCTACCATGCAAAGTACTCTATTGTGCTTAGTTCAAGCTAACCATTGGAAGGGTACTATTTGTAACAACCTGTATTATGCGTATGCTAGTTCTATTCACATGATACTTGACATAGCCTTATAGTATAGGTGAGGGACCGTGCTTCTTATATGATTAGTGTTGGTTTAAACTAGCTAGCTCGCAAGGTGATGTAACACCTTGCACGTTTCAGCATGTGTACTGCAAGTTAGCTCCGACGAAAGTATTTAAACTAGAGGTAGTAAAGTGGTAATTGGGCGAAATGCACTACCACTTACTTGCATTAATTTGGCCTAAGTAGAGTAGACGGATAAGGGAAAAATGGACAGCCAAGGCCCAATAGTCTTAAGTCCAAAAAAGCCCAAGTTAAAAGGCCAAGTAGGTGGGGCCAAGTAGGTGGGTCACCTACTTGACAATATATGGCCAAAATTAGTCAAGAAATTCGGCCATTACACCTCCTTTTTAAAGGGATAAAGATCAGATCTTTTGCTTCATTTTTAACTTGCAAAATTTTCAAATTTCTTAAGTTTCTCTCTTGGTCTCTCTTGGCTTCAATCAACATCCCTAGAAAACCTTGGTTCCTTGAATATTGCCCCATTTTCAAGTAAAAGTTTAAAGAAGAGTTTCAGTTCTTGGAGTACAACTTTAGAGGATAAATTCGTAGAAACTAAGGTAAGACTACTGCCCATTTTTTCCTCTCTTTAAATGCAGATTTGGGGTGGAGAATTTTGTATATATTTATCAAGAACTAATGGATGGTGATAAATCTTTGAGTTAATATTCTCCTATTATGCTGAAAGATTTTTAGGGATTGATAGTGGCTGCCTTATGTATATTGTTGTTGGGGGCTGTTTGTGTATCTTGGAAAAGGATGTATGAAGTTGTATTAATGTATAGAAGAAGGGTGTGGTGGTTCACCATTGGTGCAAGGGTTGTATGGGCCTACTTTCCGTCAAGTGTTAGTTACTGTTTTTAGGGCCTTGATTAGCTGTTGACATTAGCTTAATTGTGACTTATATTGTAGATTAGCATCCAAGAAGGGATGTTGAATTGTGACAGTGGTATTGGTCAGAAAATAAGGTATGTAGGGCGATTCGATTCCATATTCCTTGGTATGAAATCTGATACTTGCGATTAATGTCAATAAGTGTATTTCCTAAGTTCTATTCCTAGTAAAGGAAATATATTGGCAACGTACGATATCCAAATAGCTACCAATATCCCCCCCTCCTAAGTGTACATAATTACTTAGTGACACGTTCAGTACTCTATAGTCAATTGAAGTCAATTGTGTCATTCAAGCTCTCAAGTAATGCATTAATGTTACATAGCTCCTTATATTGTAGCTTACTGTCCTAAAGTATTATTTTCATGTCTCCTACTACTATTCCGTATTTCCAAATCTAAAAAAAAATGATTGTGACCACCAAAACAACAATCTCAAAGAATAAAGAATCTAACTGAAGCAATTTGTATAACTATGGGTGGCAGCTCAGGGGTGAAAGTCTAGCATGGGCCGATCCCAATGGGTATAGATGGGTGGCAGCTCAGGGGCGAAAGCCTAGCATGGGCCGATCCCGATTTGTGCAATGTTGAGGACCGCATCCCAGGGGTTAAAATGCCTAGCATGGGTCATCCTCTTCTACCACTGATCAGCTGGTCACTTATATCACATGCGTTATAAAGATCATAACACACATAAACGTAAAGACAAGAATGTAACATACATGACCCCACCAGAGTTAAATGAGGCAGCCTCCTATTCTGATTTATGCACTTATACGTTGATACCTGGTTTCGTTTGAACTGTTATTTTTATATATGTAGTTGCCTTACATATTCAGTACACTTTTCGTACTGACGTCCCTCGCGGGGACGCTACATTTCATGTTGCAGGCACAGGTACTCTCACTAGTAGACCTGCTCAGTAAGAGCATATGACACTCAGCTACTTTTGGTGAGCTCCAGGTTGCTTCGGAGCTTTACTGAGCCCTTGGTAGACTCATTTTGGTATTGTATCTTAGCTAGAGGTAAGGCAGGGTCTGTCCCGACCTACTCTAAGGGTTTCTATCTTTTAGAGGCTTTGTAGACTTATGTATATGGTTCAGTTGCATCTTAACCAGTTGTGGCCTCAATGGCCAAGTCTTGTATATAAGTTTTGGGTCTACTTATGTCGGTTCATATTGTTGTGTCCCTGGCGAACTTGTCACAAAACTTTCATAGTTACATGCATAGTAAGCACAAGTTACATGTTGGTTCTCTCGGGTCGTTAGGGCATCGAGTGCCTGCCCGTTTTAATGGGATTTGAGGCGTGACACTATTGCTCAATCCAAGGATACCATGAGAACTCCTAACTGAAGCTACCAAGTAAGGTCTTGTCTTACCAAATCAAACTATTCATGAAGGGATCTTATATCACAACTTTAAGCTATCCTAGTCTAACATGCTTAATTCATTTTAGGTGAGTAAACCTTTCAACCTAGAATCATTCTATTTGAGAAAACCTTTCACATCATGTTCCTTATGTGTGCATGAGAATAATCCTTCGAGCAACACAACATTTATATCAATTAAGATAATTTTATAGATATGGAGTTTGTTACTAGAAACCTGGACTCAAGTAGTGTAAAAGGTATCTATCTCATGAGATATATAATTAGGAACCTAGACTCAACTAGTGTAAAAGGATCCCATTTGGAAGCCGGACTCAACTAACGTATAAGCTTCCATCTCGTATTTAATATCATAATCATAGACACTTTACTCTCAAAGTGTTCATAAATCATTTACATTGATTCTAAAACAACATATATAATCTCATATACTCATAATATAGGTGATGTGGGTAAAGTCCTACCACAATAATACCATATACAATTCAACATACATATTAGCTTCACTCTCAATGCCTTAGCATTTCTAGTTCATCATATTAGCTTTTATTCTCAAAGCCCTCAAGTCAACCTTCATAACTACAAGTCTTTACTCTCGAGGCAATACCTGTCATAAGCATGTCATAGGACTAAGTCTCAAGACTTTCTACTCATATGCTTCATTCTTTAGCAATTCTAGTCATATATCTTCCTTCATATAACCATAACCCAAGCATTACTAATCTTGATTCATCATATAGGCATTAATCTAATCAATTCATGTCTACAAGCTTTACCTTTAAGAAATTCATGTCTAGGTGCTCTAATCTCTTGCAATCTATAATGTAATTCATCAATCAGCCCTCAGTTTCCCCTTTCATGGCATAAAACTCAACTATATCAAATTCACCTTAGATTCTTAGTTTAATCAAGAATACATGTATAATCGTAGTAAAATCATGCAATTCCATCATAATCAATCATAGACGATAAGCAATCAATATCCACTCAATTGGATCCATAATCAACATAACCCACAATATTGAAAGGAACCCTCACTTGAATTGGGATGTTATCTTCACAATTGGGTGAATTCTAGGGGACTCCATGGATAAATAAGCTACCATACCTTGATTACAAAGCCAACAAAGCTTGAAACAATGGAGATTTGACCTAGCTTGAACTCTCCTCTTCTTCTTCACTTTGTAGAGAGAGAATATTTGAGAGGGAATTGGGTTTCTTTATGGTGAATTGTGAGAATGATTTATTACTTAGTTTAGGGGTCAAAAGTCTTTCTATTGGTGGTGTACACTAAGGTAAAATGACACCACATAATCCCTAATTAATTCTGGAAAGTAGACGGGTAAAACCCATCTTTTTAATGAAAATAAGAATTCCTAACCTAGTCCACGACGCACCTATGTTAAAGAGGCTTCTGCCTCACAGAGAAAATTAATCTTCAGTGAAATCGAATTTGAAACTCTACTCCACGACACGGCTTCACCACGGAGCTCCTTTATTTTTTTCCGAAAAATTCAACTATCGTCGAACCAATTATCCAGGCACACTCCGCGATGCGTGCATGTTACGAAGTGTTTTTCCTTGCCCTAGAAAATTAATTCCTAGTCAGGCAAAATTCTACCCCATCTCCGCGACGCGCTCTGGATGTCAAATCATGTTTCCTACACATTTCAAGCATAACACCCATTAGTGTAAATGATGAGTCGGATATTTGGACTCATTTAGGGCTTTATTTATAATGAAATAGTGTCCTCAAATTCGTATTTTGTGCCAACAATTTATATAAAACCCTTTATCTTCAGATATATGAATTGAGGAACAAAGCTAGGATAGAAATGGGAAACAAAGACAACACCAGTGAAAAAGAGTAGGGAAAACAAGCCTGATGATTGCTAATGTCTCACTCGGTGACTCGCCAAGTTGCCACTCTACCGCCTAAAGTTACAGAATGATAAGCTGGATTAGGAGTAGCTTCGGTGAGCAGCAGTTCCACTCGGCCTAACACCAATCGCATCAGTGATGTATGACCGGGTTACAGATCCAGATAAGTTCTGATGGATGAGATGAAAGGAAAAAGGGCACATCGAAGAATCAGACAACGATCCCGATTTGGCTCGCCTAAAATTACAGTGGCGAGACTAAGAATAGGTGAAAAATGAAGGCTAGACAAAGGAAAATTGGCGAGTCGTCGAACGGTCAGTGAAGCCCGACTTACCTCTCTAATTGGTTCCAAATAACCACACATCAAACTTGCATAAATTGATTTTTGCAAGAGAGAGAAGCTATTAAAAAATGTGAGGAACAAAATATTGAGAGAAAAACACTACCATTATGGATTCAAGTATTTTTTTAGCAAGGTTTTTCATTAAGATTTTGTAATAGAGAAGATTTTAGTTAATTTTAACTTTCAAATTTCATTTACCTCGATATGAAAAACGTGGCAGGGGTTGATTTTCTTCTTTTCTCCATGAATGGCTAAATCCCTAACTTTGGTGGTTTGACAATGTGACCAATTATTGCATTCTACTAAATGGGTGTTATTGATTAGTGATTGTTGGTGTTAATCTGAAGTGGGTCTAAATTATTATGGTGGTTTAACTTCATTATTGCATCTTTGGTGTGATAGATTTCAGAGTTTTGTGCTTACTTGAACGAGATGTACAGATCCAACATAATAATTTGGCATCCTTAGTAGTGGGTCTTGACGGCTTCAGCTTGAGAAAGTGAAACCCAAGACCCAGTCTTTGTATCTAGCTTGAAAGAGAGGATATGATGAGAATGTGGGCAAGTTAGCTTATGGATAGTGTTGAGGTTCGAGAGAACTCAACATAAATAAGGCAATTGTTCGACAGAAAGTTGTTTTACTTATAGTCCATTATACCCGTCACGAATTAGCATTATCGGTAATGATGTACAGCCATTAAGTTGAATTCGGTAGTTGGATAGTCAATCCTCCAAGTGTTTTCTAGTTATGTGATTGTTTGTTGTTAATAATTTGAAGTGGGTTGGTAATGACATCCTGAATTTTTTATTATTAAACTCTTAAGTGTGTGCTGCTCAGCTGCAAAGGTTATCGTTACACTTTTGTATTTGAATTTAAAGAAAGATACTCTGTGTGAGATCGACCCCAACTCAGTTGGTTGGGTTATATACTGACTAACGATCGTTGACACTTAGAATTGGATGAACTGTCGTTGAACCAATAATCAAAATGGTGCCGCTGCCGGGGAGTAGCATTACTTAGAGTTCTTTGATCGAAGATTTGACTTGTGCATTTGTTGGTTGTAATTGAATTGGCTTAGACTGTATTGTGTAGTGTTGGTTGGACTAAATAAAAGTAAAAATGAGTGAGGAAGAGGTGAATGGTAGCCAAAAGGTCATTGGGATGGTATCGATGACATTAATAGAGTTTACAACGCATCTCAACTAGGTGAAATGGGTGCAATTTGCATACCACAAACTCATGGGAATGCAATATTCGAGGTCACTAGCACAACTCTTCATCTCCTCCAAATGAGGGGACTCTATGGAGGGCTAGAACGTGAAGACCCGCATGAGCATGTAAGAAATTTTACAGAGGTGTGCAGCCCATTTTCATTCAAGAATGTGTCACAAGAGTCAATCCGGCTTAGGTTATTTCCACTATATATGACGGGAGAGGCTAGCAAATGGTTGGACGAGTTACCAAACAATTTCATCACATCATGGGAGGAGCTGATTATGCATTCAATGCAACATTCTTTCCCTCATCATAGATGATGAACTTAGAGACGACAATCAAGGTTTCAAGCGATGCGAGGGTGAACCCATCCATGAAACGTGGGTGAGGATTAAGAAACTCTTACATAAATGCCCAACTAACGGGCTACCAAAATATTTGCTACTCCAATATTTTTACCGGAGTCTTGATTTGGTTAATAAATGAGTGGTCGATCAATTGGTATGAGGGGGAATAATGTTGCAATCATTTGAGGTGGCTTCATTTCTTTTAGATAAAATGACGAAAATAAATCAAGCTTGGTACACTCAAGAGGATCAAGTCCCTCCTTTTTGTTTTAGAATGACACAAGAACAACTTGATAAGGAAAGGGAAAGGTATGCAAGCATCAAGAAGATGTTGACCCAAATGGAGCTATTACAAGAGCATATGATGGAGAATGTGGGAAACCCCAACGGGACAAGTGGAGTGTTTAGAGTTGAGGAGGGTTCTTCCTCAGGTTATTCAAAGTCGGGGGAGAATCAAGGTTGGAACTCCGAGAGATACGATGAGGGTTTCCACCCACGCTATTTACAGCGAGGTGGAATCAAGGTTGGAACTATTACAAGGGGGACGAGCAAAGAAGATACTATCAAGATTGGGCTGAGGAAAGTGATTATTGGAAAAGAGAGGATGACCATAAAGAGGACCACACTCACTCGAGTATGAGCCCAAAATCGAAAGCGAGTGCAAGTAGTCCACGGGTGAATGATTTACTATCACACATGCTTAAGAAAGTTGAAGGTTCGGATGATTTGTTGAAAGGGATGAAAGATGACTTTTCATCATTGAACAATAAAGTGAAATCTCACGCAGATGTAATCAAGATACTTCAAGGTCAGTTGAGTTTACTTTCAGCACAATTGAAACCAAAAATCACAATGGAAGATGATGATAGAGGGCTGACAGTGGTTACTCGTAGTGGAAATGTAGCAATAGGCGATGTGACAGGTAATGAAAAAGCTCAAATGCGTGAAGAAGACAAAGTTGTGGAGGAAGAAGAAACGCCTATCCATCAAAGCATTGCCAAAGGACCACAAAAAGATGTGGAGAAACACAATCCAATCCCAAAAGCTATGCAACCTTTACCGAAAATATCTCCTCCATTTCCTCAACGTCTCAAGAAGAAGAATGAGGATGAGAAGTTCAAGAAGTTTTTCTCGGTGTTCAAGATATTATCAATTAATCTCCCTCTAGTAGAAGCATTGTTTGAAATGCCAGGTTATGCCAAATTTATGAAGGAGTTGGTCACAAAGAAAAGGAGATTGGATTTTGAGACAATCGAAGTTTCTCATAGTTGTAGTGCAATTATGACTAAGGAGCTGATCAAAAAGAGAGAAGATCCCAAAGCATTCACCATCCCTTGCACCATCGGCATGCTTCAATTTGCTAAAGTCCTATGCGATTAGGGAACAAGTATCAACCTAATGCCATATGTGATCTATAAATAACTAGGGTTGGGTGAATCTAAAGCCACAACAATGAGACTCTTGATGGAGGACCGATCAATTAAACATCCTGTAGGGATACTATATAACATCTTGGTAAAGGTTGATCGATTCATTTTCCAAGCTGATTTTGTCATTCTCGATTGTGAAATAGATGTTGAAATTCCCATTATTTTGGGAAGACCATTCTTGGCAACCAGGAGAGCGTTGGTGGATGTTGAAAGTGGAGAACTGAAATTACTGGTGAACGAAGATGAAGTAACCTTTAATGTTTGTAAGGCAATGAAACACCTAAGTGATATTCACGTTGTCTCCACTGTTGATGTTATTGATGAGGTGGTGGCTAGGGTGAGCCATTTGATGTGTATGAGTGAACCATTTGATGTGTATGAGTGAACCACTTGAAGTTGTGCTCGCTAACTATGATGAATTTAAAATTCAAGGCTATGAAGAGGTATTAGCTGCTCTTTCATGCTTGGGTGAGGGGGACATTCAAAGACTCCATTGAAGTTGTACATTGATCTAAATAATTGAGAAAGTCCTCCCGCAAAGCCATTAACAAATGAACCACCAAATCTGGAGTGGAAAGTACTTCCCTCCCATCCCTGATATGCTTTCTTGGGGGTAAATAACACCTTACCGGTGATCATTGCAGCAGACTTGCTTGAATGGAAGGTAAAATTGCTCCTTGAGGTGTTGAGAAGGCATATCAAAGCTATAGGTTGGACTATCACTGACATAGTGGGCATTCCTCCTGGTATTAGCACTCAAAAAATATAGCTTGATAGTGATTGTAAGCCGAGTGTTGAACATCAACGGAGATTGAACCCACCGATGTAGGAGATGGTTAAAAAGGAGATAATAAAGTGGTTGGACGCAGGTGTGATCTACCCTATTGCAGATAACAAATGGGTACGTCTGGTATAATGTGTATCGAAAAAGGGAGGCACCATAGTAGTCCCAAATGAAAAGGGAGAGCTTGTATCTGTGAGACCGGTGACCGGATGGAAAGTATGCATGGATTACCGGAAGTTAAATTTGTGGACTGAAAAAGATCACTTTCCCATGCCTTTCATGGATCAAATGCTTGATCGACTCTCAAAGAGGGGTTGGCATTTCTTTTTGGATGTGTATTCCGGTCATAACCAAATCTCCATTGATCTAGAAGAGCAAGAGAAAACCACCGTCACCTGCCCAGATGGAACTTTTGCCTTCAAACGGATGTCGTTCGGGTTATGTAATGATCCGGCAACATTTCAACGTTGCATGTTATCTATTTTTGCTGACATGGTGGAGGATTCAATAGAGGTATTCATGGATGACTTCTCGGTTGTGGGTGACACTTTTGAACATGTTTAGTACACTTAGGACAAGTTCTCAAAAGATGGGTGGAGACAAATTTGGTCCTAAATTGGAATAAATGTCACTTCATGGTGAAGGAAGGTATAGTTCTTGGTCATAAAGTGTCACAAAAGGGGCTGGAGGTTGATAAAGTGAAGATTGAAGTAATTGAGAAGTTACCACCACCAATTTCGGTGAAGGGTGTTTGTAGTTTCTTGGTACATGTCGACTTTTACCGGAGGTTCATGAAAGACTTCTCACAGATTGCGCATCCTCTATGCAAACTCTTGCAGAAGGAGGTGAAATTCTACTTTGATGATGCTTGCATGGTGTCTTTCAAGTGCTTGAAAGAAAAATTGGTCCTCACCCCGGTTATCATTAATACCAATTGATCAAAATCCTTCAAAGTAATGTGTGATGCAAGTGGCACGACATTAGGTGTTGTATTGGGGAAAAAACGCAACAAACTATTCCTCCCCATTTACTATGAAAGAAAAACTCTAAATAGTGGTCAACGTAACTATACAGTTACAGAACAAGAGTTAGCTGCAGTAGTTTATGCGTTTGAGAAGTTTCGGGCATACTTGTTAGGTACAAAAGTGGTTGTTCACACTGATCATGCTGCACTGTGTTATCTTATGGCAAAGAAGGATGCCAAGCCAAGATTGATGAGGTGGGTGCTACTTTTTGCAAGAATTCGACTTTGAAGTCAAAGATAGGAGAAGTTTTGAAAATCAGGTGGCTGACCACTTATTATGATTGGAAAGCAAGGAAAATGACGAGCTGGAGATTGACCTAAATGATTCATTTCTCGATGAACATGTATTCACGGTAACTCCCAAACAACCACCTCGGTATGCTGATTTTGCCAACGTAATGTGTGGATTAATGCCGGACGAACTGAACTTCTACCAACAAAAGAAGTTGTTGTTCGATGTTAAGAAGTACTTTTGGGATAAACCATATTTATTCAAAGAGTGTGTAGACCATATCATTAGGAGATGTGTTCCGAAAGAAGAAGCCATCGAAATTCTCCATGCTTGTCATGCTTCAATGGTTGGGGGTCATCATGCTGGTGTGCGTACAACTGCTAAAGTCCTCAAAAGTGGCTACTATTGGTCATCCCTCTAAAAATATGCTCATGAGTTTGTTAAGAAGTGCACTCAATTTCAAAAACAAGGTGGAGTGTCCAAAAGACACGAGTTACCTCTTACGCCTATTTTAGAAGTTGAGTTATTTGTTGTTTGGGGAATATATTTCATGGGCCCAATTGTGAGTTCGTTTGGTAATAAGTCTATCTTGGTGGTTGTTGATTATGTTTCTAAATGGGTGGAGGCTATTGCACTTCCAAACAATGAAGAGAAAAATGTTGTTCAATTCCTGAAACGCTACATCTTTGCTAGATTTTGTACTCCTCGGGATATTATTAGTGATGGGGGATCCCACTTTTGCAACAAGTGGTTCTCAGCCGCATTGAGTAAGTATCGAGTGAAACACAAAGTAACAGCTCTGTATCATCCCCAAACGAGCGGCAAATTTGAAGTGTCAAATCAGGAGATCAAAAGCATCTTGGCCAAGACAATGAATGCTAATAGGATTGATTGGTCTCGAAAGCTTGATGACGCACTATGGGAGTATCACACCGCATGCAAAACACCAATCGGTACATCTCTGTATCATCTAGTTTTGGTAAATCTTGCCATCTACCAGTTGAATTGGAATACAAAGCATTATGGGCATTGAAAGCTCTAAATTTGGACTGGACAAAGACTTCAAAAGAGAGAGTAGAGTAGTTAAATGAGTTGGACGAATTCAGGTTCAAGGCTTACGAAAGTTTAGCCCTTTACAAGGAAAAGATTAAGAAATGGCATGATTCGAAAATCCTTAAGAGGGACTTCAGAGTGGGAGACTGGGTGTTACTATATAGCTCTAGACTTAGACTATCTTCGAGAAATCTCAAGTCCAAATGGCTAGGGCCGTTTAGAGTGAAATGAGTGTTCACAAATGGTGCCATCGATGTTGAAGGTCAAGAAGGACCTTCATTCAAGGTGAATGGACAACGCTTGAAGTTATACTTTGGCTAGTGCTGAGAGATTTATCAGATTGAGGTGGTGTACCTAGAAGATGCTTGAGAGCATTTCCATGTCCTGCCACGACGTTAAATAAGGCGTTTCTTGGGACACAACCCAAGTGTTAGTGTTTCAAATACTCAGTGAGAAGAAGATGTTATTAGCGGATCGTCGAATCGGTTCAGCAAGCACGACATAGTCTGCCTTATGGATTTCAAAAATAGAGCTGAGATACTGGAACATTCGGTGGGAGACCTTCATCACTCGATGAATCTCCGATGTGCTAAGGTGACTCAATTTTTCCCGCTCTCTAACTCCAGCGTTAATAGCTTTACTCAATGATTGTTCGGCGATGTCACAAGTCCATTATGTGAAGCACTGACCTGTTCGGCGACCTCCTTCATCTCCGTTGATTTTCCCCTTTTTGAGAGTGTCGCACACTTGAACTCAGGGCGATATCCAACCATTGAGTGCACCGCCGAAGCATTCGACGAATGTTTCATTTTCTCACCAACTGGGCGCTTAGTGAAGATTCCTCATCACCTTACTCTACATGTTTACATACTAGAATTTTATCTTAGTTGTTAGTTTTTATTTTTTATTCTTATTTTATTTGTGGGAGTGTCCGTTCTCTACTCACATTGGTGACATTGTTGAATGCTTTTGGTGGGGGGTGTGCTTGGTCAGTGCGTCCCTTGTGTGCTTGGACCCTTCTGAAAAATATTTTGCCACCTCTTGTGTGTTTAATTGTGGCTATTCTTGTGCAAATTTGAGTGTCGGTTATGATCAATACCGATGAGTTTAATGGTGCTCAAAATGGAACAAAAATGAATGTGCAGCTATGATGAGGCCAAATGAAGTTACATACACAATATGTGAACTTTTTGCATCTCGTTGTGACTAGCCGATTATCAAATTGAGGCCCTTGTGATGAACATTTCACACTAGCGAAAGTGTGGAGTCTTGTTTGAGAGTAAGGCTTTTAGTCATGAATGATGAATCACTAGGGCTTTGAGAGTAAAATTAATATGATTAATAGAAGTCTAATAGGTTGAATTGTTGTGAAAGACCTATACTCACCTAACATACCTTATAAATGTTTGAATGTATGAAGTGATAAAATCACTTGAACATGGACTGATTGTCAAGGAGATTCTTCCATGAGACATGAAAGTTAAGCAAGGCCTAATAGTAAATTTTTGGGTTTACGCTTGGCCAAGTGGATACTGACAGTGAGATGTAGTGTCACACAAGGTAGGGTCCGAGCTCCAAGTTGAAAGGAGAACTACATCTAGGTGATGTGAGGACTATCCATGATAAAGGGGGAACTCTCAGATAGTAGAGTACGGGTTTTCCCAAAGATAGGTCTAATGAGATGGAAGCCTTCACATAGTGGATTTAGGGTTTCTAGTAGCAATCTCCATATCCAATTAACTAAGACATACTTGAAGAAGTATCTCAAAGTGTTCTAAAGCATGAATGGACTTAGACATGCTTAAGGAAGTATCTCATAGGTTCCATATTCTGAATGAACTTAAAAATGCTTAAAGAAGTATCTCATCAGGTTCAACCTAATAATGAACTAAGATGTTCTTGAGGAAGTACATCATAGTGTTCTAAGGTTTAAAGAGAGGGACTAGTTTCCAACTAACAAATATTAGTATGATGGCCTAAAGTGGTACTTAGTAAGAATGGTTTTATGGGATGATATTCATGCATTGCACAAGTATGACTTGAAGTTGCTTATAAAGTGTTCTTTTATACGATGTATGCCTATATTAGAGTGTTGCTATAGTTACTTTCTATGATGTGAGTGACTAAAGGTGATATTCCCATTGTCCATATGAAGTAAGCTAAGAATGAGGCCAAAGGAATGGTAAGTATGAATATGGTGACTTCAAGGTTGTGCTAAGTGTGAATGGTGTTATGGGATGCCATTCATGCATTGAACAAGTATTCTATGAGGTTACGTAGGAGTATAGTGCTCATATGATATGAAGGTCTACGTGTAGACTATGCCACGAACAGAGTGTATCTCCTATGTACAAGATGTATGATTGATGTTGACTTATGATTATATGATGCCTATGTTGGAGATTATGCTTATGACCATGTTATTATCTTCTTCGATTATGGATTATGTATTATGTTGACTAACCCTTATGTTATGCTAGATATCATATTAAGTACTTTTGTACTAAAGCATACTTTGCCTACATTCTCATCAAATGTAGGGTTCAGAGATTGAGTTCCATTCTTGAGGGTAGGTTTCTAAGGAGCAAGGAGTTGAAGACTTGGTGAGTCGTCATAGCTTCGAGAACAAAGCCATTATTTCCACTATGCCTTTTGTTCCATGTTTTGAGACTATTGTATGGGATGAGAGTTTATTCAAGGTTGTATTTGATGGTTTGAGAAAAAGTGTAGCAAGACTTCCGCTTGATTTTATAAAAGACTTCAATTGAATGGCTTAAGTTTTATAAATGTCCATACTTTTCTATTATCCTATGTTATTATATGTTAAGGGCTTGTATGAGATCACTTCGGGGTAAAGTACGCCATGTTACTTCTAGGTTGTACCACTGTGTCGTGACAAATTGTTTGTTTGACCAACTTCAAGGGGCAAGTTAATTCTCTAAGATTGATCTGCGATAGGGTTATCACCAATTGAGGGTGAAAGAGGAAGATATTTCGAAAACGGCCAATATGGTCACTATGAGTTTTTCATAATGTCATTTGGTTTGACTAACGCTCCGGCGGCGTTTATGGACTCGATGAATAGGGTGTTTAGACAATACCTTGATATGTTTGTGATTGTATTTATCGATGATATTTTCATCTACTCAAGAAGTGAGAATGAGCATATTGACCATTTGAGGATCGTATTGCATATCCTTAAGGAACAACAACTTTTTGCAAAGTGTAGAAAATGTGAATTTTGGCTAAGATCGGCAGTTTTCCTTGGCCATATTGTGTCAAGCAAAGGTATATAGGTAGATCTGAAGAAGACAGATGCGGTCAAATGTGGGGCTAGACCTCTATCACCTGGCCTTCATACATTAGAAGTTTCTTGGGTTTTGCCGATTATTATCGATGATTTGTTGAGGGGTTTTCTTCTATTGCCTCTCCATTGACGGCTTTGACTCATTAGAAGGCTAAGTTTGTATGGAATTAATCATGTGAAAATAGTTTTCAAGAGTTGAAAAATAGACTTACCTCCGCTACTATTTTGACCTTAGCGGAAGGTATGGATGGTTTTGTGGTATATTGTGATGCCACAAGAATTGGGTTGGGATGTGTGCTTATGCAAAAGGGAAAGGTTATTGCCTATGCTTCGAGGTAACTTAAGGTTCATGAGAAGAATTATCCGACCCATGATCTTGAATTAGAGGCGGTGGTTTTTTCCTTAAAGATATGAGGGCATTATTTGTATGGTGTGCACGTAGATGAGTTCACCAACCACAAGATCCTACAATATGTGTTTAATCAAGAGGATCTAAATCTTCGCCAAAGAAGGTGGCTTTTGCTATTGAAAGATTATGATATGGGTGTTCTCTATCACCCCAGAAAGGCGAATGTAGTAGCAGATGCTCTTAGAAGGTTGTCTATGTGTAGTGTTGCTCATGTGGATGATGATAGAAAAGAGTTGGCACCTGATGTGCATAGATTGGCCTGATTGGGTGTTCGATTTATAGACTCCACCAAGGGTGGTGTCATGGTCCATAATGGTTCTGAATCGTCTTTTGTAGGTGATGTGAAAGCTAAATAATGTGTAGATCCCATTTTGGTAGAATTGAAAGAAACGGTACTCAAGAAGTTCGTTGAGGCTTTTTCCCAAGGAGGAGATGGAGTACTTAGATACCAAGGTCGATTATGTGTTCCAAATGCTGATGAGCTAAAGGAACAAATATTATTAGAAGCCCAAAGTTCTCGGTATTTTGTTTACCCAAGAGCCACTAAGATGTACCGTGATTTGCGGGAGATCTATTTGTGGAATGGGATGAAAAAAGATATTACGGGATTTTTTGGCTAAATGTCCAAATTTCCAACAAGTGAAGATTGAACATCAGAAATCGGGAGGTTTATCCCAAAACATTAGAATTCCTACTTGGAATTGGGAAAATGTGAATATGTAATTTATAGTGGGATTGCCACGCACTCAGCGACACTATGATTCCATTTGGGTTATAGTAGACTGAATGACGAAATTAGCCCAATTCATTCCCGTCAAAGTTTCTTATGTGGCGGAAGACTATGCCAAGTTGTATTAAAGGGAAATGGTAGGATTGCATGGTGTTCAATTGTCCATAATCTCTGATAGATGTACTCAATATACTTCTCAGTTTAGGAGGTCATTCCAAAAGGGTCTTAGCACGAAAGTGAAGCTTAGCACGACTTTTCACCCACAAACCATGCAAGCGGAGTGAACAATCCAAACTTTAGAGGATATGTTGAGGGCATGTGTCATTGATTTCAAGGGCATTTGGGATGATCACTTGTCATTGATAGAGTTCGCTTATTATAATAGTTATTATTTTAGTATTGGTATGGCCCCCTTTGAAGTTCTTTATGGTAGGAGGTGTAGATCTTCCATAGGATAGTTTGAGGTGGCTGAGGTTCCCTTTATTGGACCCGAGTTAGTTCATGAGGCCATGGAGAAGGTCCGGCTTATTAGAGAGAGGTTGAGAATAGCCCAAAGCCGACAAAAGTCTTATGCCGATGCTAGAAAGAGAGACCTTGAGTTTAAGGTTAATGATTGGGTCTAATTGAATATCTCGCCCATGAATGATGTGATGAGATTTAGGAAGAAAGGAAACTTAGTCCCTTATACGTAGGCCCGTATCAAATCTTGAGGCGTGTCGGTAAAGTTGCTTATGAACTTTATTTGCCAAATGATTTGGCAATGGTTCATTCGGTGTCCCATGTCTCTATGGTTAAGAAGTGTGTTGGAGATCTGACATCCGTATTTCCCCTATAAGGGATGGGAGTTGATGAAAGTCTCTCTTATGAAGAAGTACCAGTTGAAATTTTAGACCGGCAAGTTAAGAGATTAAGATACAAGGATGTTGCTTTCGTTAAGGTATTGTGGAGAAACCACTTAGTTGAGGGTGGTACTTGGAGGCCGAGGCCGATATGAAGTCCCGATATCGTCATCTCTTTCCTTCTACTCTAGCTTGAGGTAATGAGTTTCCTCTTGGTTTGTCATATGGTTTGTAGTCATGTGTGATTTAGTTGTTCCCTTGATTTCTTTATGTTATGCATGTTCATGAAAACTTGTGTTTTGAAAGAAAATGAGTTTATATGATTGATTTTCCTCACGTTGTAGTGCATTGAGTATGAGTTGCATATAGACTCAATGAGGTGAATTGATGAACATGTTTTAGATATGCTTTTTGATATTGAATTGCATATGAGCTCCATGAGATAGTGTTGCGCATGTTTTAAGAAATATAAGGTAGTTCCTTCTTGACATGTGAGATCTGAAAATTTCATGCATAATATGGTTGTTAGATGTAGTTCCTACTTCCTTATGGTACATTGAGTATGTCTAGTCTGGAGATGAAGTTCCTCCTTAGTGGTGTACATTTAGATGAGTTCTATGCATGATGGGCTGCTAGTCTTGCGTCTTTTTGTCTAGAAACGTGCTTAGAATCTCATTCGAGGACAAATGATCCCAAGGAGGAGATAATGTAACACCCCGTGCCTGAATAGAGGGTTTAACATGTTAGAACTTCAATGTGCAACTATACAAGAACCAACCAAGAGCCATGGAGAAGCCCCAAGAAAAATTGCCTGAAGCAGTGAACCACGGCCAGGACCCACGCCCCGTGGATGGGTCCACGGTCCCTGGTTGGTGGTGACATGGATGGAGAGTATTCTTTGTCAAGACCATGCTTGACCAGGATGGACCTCCACCTAGGATCCGTCAGTCGTTGTCTCGTGGGTCTGGTCTAGGAAATTATTTTAGGGACTTAATGGTCTTTTACGGTTTTAATTAGAATTAAGTGGTGTCATTTTTCCTAAGTCTAAAACACATATATAAGTAATTTTAACCCCTAAATTCACTCATTCAAAACATTCTCTCAAATTCCAAAAGAATTCCTGAAACTCCTCTCAAATATTCTCTCTCAAGAAGTTAGAAGAAGAAGGAAGAAATTAGAGCTAGGTCAAAATCAAGTCTCCCACTCCTCAAGCTTTTGAGGGCATTGTAATCAAGGTATGACAACTTTTCATCCATGGATCTCTTCCATCCATGGAGTCCCTTAGAATTCCCCCAATTTGATGTATAATTTCCCCAATACTAGCTAGGGTTTCTTTTAATGTTGTGGGTTATGATGATTGTTGATTCAATTGAATTGATTGTGATTGTATGTGATATAATTAGTATAATTACATGTTTTTTAAGAGTGGAATTAGATGTATCCATGCCTATTCCATGATTCTAACCTAGAATTGATATAATTGGGTTAATGCAATGAAGGGAAACTTTGTGGGTTTAGATGTATCCTTATAGGATTGATGAATTATGATTAAAATTGTTTGAGAATGAAGATTAGATGATGATCATGAAATCTAGGGCTTGAGAGTAAAGATTAGGATATGAATTATTAGTAATTTATTTTATTCTTGAGGAAGGGATACTTCCCACATGAATTGCTAATTATGAATGAATGAATGTGAAAGACTTTCTCACATGAATTATTCTAGGTTGAAAGAATTGCTCACATAAAATGAATCTAGACTAAAAGACTATATAATTGATGAGGCTAGAGGCGATTACCCTTGACCTCCATATGAAAAGATATGAGGTGATTACCCTACTCCTTAGAATTGAACGTGAGGTGAGTCCCCACATTCTTATTATGATGAATGCACGTGGAAGAGAGTACCCGTGATCCTTATGAATTATTGTGGAAGTGAGTACCTGCATTATATGATGACTTGTGTGGAGGGGAGTACCCGCATCATAAGATGAATAGTGTGAGGCGAGTACCCAAATTATATGATCTTATAGTAAGGCAAGAGGCGAGTACCCATTAGTCTTTACAAGTTAGGCAAGAGGTGAATCCCCATGTCTTTAAAAGTAAGTATGAATAATGAGATTATGATGTAAGGAATAAATAATGTGGATTGTTGCTAGAGATACCTTCCATGAGGTAAGCTTGACTATAGGCGGATGACCCAAGTCTTGGCTAAGGATGAGTAAGGTTTCTTAAGAAGTATTCCTTTCTTATTAAGATGTTGAATTATATGCATTTATTATGCTTATGGTTTGTATTGACTAACCAAGATGTTTATGTTATTAATGCTAGTTATCATATTTAGTACTTGATTGTACTAATGCATACATTGTCTGCATTCTTATCAAATGTAGGGTCCGGCGACATTGACACTCATTCTCATGGCTAGGATCATAGTAGCTCAAGGAAATGAAGATTGGTGAGTCGTCATTGGATTCGAGGATGTGATCACCACTTTTTTTTTATCTCTTTCCTTTATGTTTGGGACTATTGTATGGGATGTGTCCCAAGATTTTATTCTTGATGTCTTAGATGGTTTGAGACAATGTTATTCGACTTCCACTTCGTTTTATAAACACTTTGACTGTATTGAAAAGTTTAAAATTTCCACTCATTTCTCTTACTTTATGTTATGATATGCTAAGTGGCCTGTATGAGGCCTCTCAGGGTCTTATACGCCTTATTATATCTAGGGGGTACCCCTAGGTCATGACAAACTTGGTAATCAGAGCACAACGTTTAGAATGGTTCTAGGATGTCTCAAACCACGTCAAGTAGAGTCTTGTTCGTAAGTGTGAAGCGTGCCACATAAATGAATGAGAGGCTACTATATGTTTAGGAAACTTCACTTCTTCATTTCTCTAAGTCGTGCTATAGAGTTTAACTAAATAAAGTCTTTCTCCTAACCGTTGCCTGATGGTTTTTAGGATATGACTACTAGAAGGGCTAACGCTAGAACGATGGAGGGAGACAATGTGGTTCAAGAAGTTCCTCCCCATGTTCCTCCTCAAGCTCCAATTGATCCTTTGGCTGAGAATGTAACCAATGTGGTGTTTAGGTTGGCATTTCAAGTGTTGGCTCAAGTCGTGACGACCCAAGCCAGTAGAGAGGGTGTAGCTCCCATGAACCCAAATATGGGTACGGCGGTGGCAAGAGTGAGGAACTTTACAAGGATGAACCCTCTAAAATTTTATGGCTCCAATGTTGAGAAAGGACCTCAAGAATTTATCGATGAGATCTATAAGATACTTTCTAGTATGGGGGTGACACCGGTAGAGAAAGCAGATTTAGTTATCAAGTAAAAGGGGTTGCACATATTTGGTTTAATCAGTGGAAAGAGGCAAGGCCAGAAGGAGCGGGTCCCATAGAGTAGGAGTGGTTCAGAAGTGATTTTCTTTACAGGTTCTTCCATTTAGAATAGGAGAGGCCAAGGTACTTGAGTTCATCAACCTTCGGCAAGGGAATATGAGTGTAAGAGAGTACACCTTGAGGTTCACTCAACTATTGAAGTACGCTCCTTCCATTGTGGCAGATTGTAGGACCAAGATGAGTAAGTTTATGTCGGGACTGTCAAACTTGGTTGTCAAAGAATGTCACACTGCTATGCTTGTTCATGATACGAACATTATTTGCCTTATTGTGCATGCCCATCAAATTGAGAAAGAAAAGCTTAAAGAAAGATCTAGGGAAGCGAAGAGGGCAAGAATGGATGATGGTAACTTCTCACATTCTAGGTGCGGTGGACGAGGTCATTCAAGGTNTAGGGGGTACCCCTAGGTCAAGGTGTACTCTCTTACACTCATATTCCCTTGCCGAAGGTTGATGAACTCAAGAATGTCACACTGCTATGCCTGTTCATGATACAAACATTTTTTGCCTTATGGTGCATGCCCATCAAATTGAGAAAGAAAAGCTTAAAGAAAGATCTAGGGAAGCGAAGAGGGCAAGAATGGATGATGGTAACTTCTCACATTCTAGGTGCGGTGGACGAGGTCGTTCAAGGTTTCGGTAAAGGTTCTCCGAGAAAGGTTCTTCAAGTGCTCCTCCAAGGCCTTACCATGAAAGGGTGTCTAACTCTAAACCCCAAGGAGATGGTAATAAGTCCTCAATGCCTACTTGTACCAAATGTGGGATAAATCATTAGGGTAAGTGTCTAGCGAGCTCAAATTCTTGCTTTGAGTGTGGCAAGATGGGTCACTAGTAAGGGATTGTCCATCGGTTGCTAAGAATGATGGAGATACTCGACGTCGTAGGGCTCAACCCAACCCCACATCCAGTCCAAGTGGTTCGGGTGCTAATGCTCCCAAGCAAAACAAATTCTATGCTCTCTATACTAGAGGTGATCAAGAGATCTCCCCCAATGAAGGTGTCCCAATTCCTTATCCCATAGAGTTACTCTTGTTGACTTGGTAGAACTTGATATGTTAGACTCCAATGTCAGCCTTGGTATGGACTGGTTGCATTTATGTTATGCTTCCATTGATTGTAGAACTAGGGAGGTTAAGTTCATGTCACGACCTAGGGGTACCCCCTAGATGTGACAAGGTGTAGTCAATCCCGAAAGGTCTCATACAAGCCCCTTAGAATATCATAACATATGATAAAAGAAACGATGCAAAAATTTTAAAACATTATCCATACAATCAAAATCTTTTATAAATGCAAGCAGAAGTCTAGACTTCTCTCATTATTGCCATCTATTACAATACTTGAATCAAAATAGGGACACAACCCTTACTACATAGTTCAAAAATGAAATAAATAGAAAGGAACTACAAATAACTCATGTGTCCTCGAATCATGAGGACTCACCACAAGCTAGGAGAATAGTCGATCCAAGCTTGAACTCAAAAGAAGATCGCCTTAAGAACCGGACCCTACACTTTGAGAAAATGTAGGAAAATATGGGTTAGTACAAAAATGCATTATGTATGATATTCATGCATAAAAACCTTGAAATCATGCTAAACATGACATTTTAGTTGAAAAGCATGCACTTTACCAAGTTTGAAAATGATCATGAACTTTAGTGTGAAAGCATAAGTCATAAGCATATTCAACATATAGATCATTATAGCATAATAGAACCATCTCATAAGTAACAGTATGTTATACTTGTGCAATGCATAGATAAGATCCCAGAATCCCATCTATACCAAGTACCACTTTTAGGTGACCATAATCATACCTACCATTCCTTGATCTCATCCTTTGTTAATACTCATAGACAAGGAAACGTTCACCTTTAATAAGACATATCAAGGAAACCAACTCATAGCAACAATCCACATTGAGCATACTTTATTTCATAAATCATCATAACATAAAAGGAACACACCATAACTACTCTCAAAGCGTACTTGTGCAATGCATGAATGAGATTCCATACGCCCGCCCACACTAAGTAGACCTTTTTGAGGAGCCATAGTTAATAATCATTCATTGTGGGGGTAAGCCTTAACCGACATATACCATGTGAACAAATCAAGGATCCGGTGTTACCCACACCAAAAAGGGTGTCCTACTTGCCTAAGGTAGAACCATTAATTTATCTTTTAGGTGGATACACTAGCTAAAGACCTATGAGGGCACATATTTATGGGATAAGGAGATTGCTACTAGATACCCCGCCTCAACTCACGTATGGGCATCCATCTCAAGAAATTGCTACTAGAAATTTCACCTCAACTCATGTATGAGTTTCCATCGCAATCAATATCCACTCGATGCTTAGCATTATTCCCCACGAAGTACTTAACATTTCATTATTTTAGACCATTAGTATGGAAGAATGCATCAAAACTCAATTCAACATCATTCATAAGATAACTCATATATTCAATAAGTGAGAATAACCTTTCAACCTAAGAATCCCCATATTGTGAGAAAACATTTCATAACATGTCATCTTCATTCACAAGTGTATAATTGAGAATAGCCTTACAAGCAACACATCATCATTATCATAATCATGGAAACTTCATTCATACTTCTTTCATAAGTGTGTGTGTTTGTGAGAAAAGCTTTTCAACAACACCACAATTACATCATAGTCATAATCACATAACTCTCAAAGTGTTCATAAAGCATATACATAAATATCATAGTCATGCATAATTCTCATAAATTGCCCTTTGAGGACCATAGATCATATTCATCAACACATCTATAATTAGTACATTAGATATGGATAATAACATAATTAAAGTAATCAATTCATCACATTCATAATTCTATAACTGTAATGACTCGGAAAATGATTAGTTAAACTAGAGCCTAAACGTGAGTTTTAACGTCAAGGTTTAAGGGCAAGGGCTAAGGGTTTTGGGTGTAGGCCATGGTGAGGGGCCAAGTCTACCTAAAAACTAGGCCTAGCCACTGCCTACCATCACCACGAGTGTCTTCACGACCCGTTGTGGATAGCATGAGTCGTGGTGCAACCCTTCGTTGGCAAGGTAGTGTGCCCAAGATTGGTGCCAAGCTAAGACTCTCCTTCACAAGCCACTTCATAGCTCGTGGTCATGACCACGGGCCATGGGAAGGCCCGTCGGGTTGCCTTAGCTTGGTAGGAGTTGAGTTAAGTTAAGAAAGGTACTGCCTCAAAGACCATGGGAACCACCAAGAGCCGTGGTGCCCTTGACGGTCCGTATATATGGTCGTGAAGACCACTTAGACTCTTCAGAGGGTAAGGCATGGAAGCCTTGACACTGCCTCCATGAACATGACCATCACCACGACTCGTGGTCTTGACCACGGATCGTGGGAGGTCTCGTGGACTTGCCTTAGGCCTTTGAGGGCTTGGCAAGTTGGAGGGGCATACTTATCAAGGGCCCATGGGCACCACCAAGAGCCATGTTGCCCTAGGCGATCCGTTTAGATGGGCGTGGTCCCTGACGGGGCTGCCCAAGTTGAGGAGTTTTAAGTAATTTCACATTATTTAATTAATGTGTGGGGTCGATTTTAATTGGTTTATATCACTATTATATATAGTTTCAAGTCTTAAAACAATTCATTTACTCCTTATTTATCCAAAACCCAAATCAAATCAAAAGAGTTCTTCATTTCAAAAATTTGTTCCTCCTTTCAAAAATTTTCTCTCTAGAAATTCCCAAAGAAGAAGAAGAAGTGGGAGCTAGGGTTTGTGGATTCAGGATGTTCTTCCTCAAATTTTGTGGGGATACACAAGTAAGGTATGGATATCCTTCATCTAGGTGTAGCTTTCACCCCTAGAGTCCATTCAAAAGTAAATTTCAAAGTTTTCAAGTTTCTCAAAAAAAAACTAGGGTTTTACTCTAACTCATGGGTTCCTTCTTCACACATTTTGAAATGGTTATTAATGACAAATTATGATTGAATTAGTTTTTTATTGATGATTTATGATTAAAATACTCTATGAACCCATGAATTTCCTCAATTCCTAAATTGTGCCTTTATAAAGTGGGTTTGTTGATTATGCAAGCATGTGATTAGAATTTGTCTAAATTGCTTTAGGTTATTGAATTGTATCATTATCCATGCCTAAATTGTAGTAAATTATTGGTTTGTTGATGATTTGAGATTCNCTTCCTCAAATTTCGTGGGGATTCACAAGTAAGGTACGGCTATCCTTCATCTAGGTGTAGCTTTCATCCCTAGAGTCCATTCAAAAGTAAATTTCAAAGTTTTCAAGTTTCTCAAAAAAAAAACTAGGGTTTTACTCTAACTCATGGGTTCCTTCTTCACACATTTTAAAATGGTTATTAATGAAAAATTATGATTGAATTAGTTTTTTATTGATGATTTATGATTAAAATACTCTATGAACCCATGAATTTCCTCAATTCCTAAATTGTGCCTTTATAAAGTGGGTTTGTTGATTATGCAAGCATGTGATTAGAATTTGTCTAAATTGCTTTAGGTTATTGAATTGTATCATTATCCATGCCTAAATTGTAGTAAATTATTGGTTTGTTGATGATTTGAGATTCATGGCCTTGAAGGGCAAAGTGTGAAGAATTGAAGTATGATTATGATATTATGCATAAGAATGTGAATCTAATGATCGTAATGCGATCTTGTCTTGAATGTAATTGTGTTATTATTGAAAGGCTATTTCTCAATTTGACACTCATGAAGGTGATGATAGAATGTGAAGGGTTTCTATAATGTGAAGTTATATCTTGAATTGGTAGGCTTAGGCATCTTTTTCTTTTATAAATGAAAGTAATGTGGATTGATGTATCTTGAATTGGTAGGCTTAAGGCATCATTTTCTTGTATTGATGAAAGTGACCTTGAATGTAATATCATGTCTTGAATTGGTAGGCTTATGCATCCTCTTCTTGTAGAATGAATGTGTCTTGACGTGATGAATATGAATCGATAGTCCAATGGCATTCCTTTCATAAATGAATGATGAAGTATTCTAGGCTATGTCTTGAACCGGTAGACCTAGTGTTGGTATCCCTTCTTGATGAGTCTAGAAACTAATGTGATGATATACCTTGAATCGATAGACTTAGTGTAGGTGGCCCTTTCATGTGTGAAATGATGAACTTTGTATCGGTAAACCCAATGTTGATGGCAGCCTTCTTGGAAAATTAATGAGCTATCCTTAATGTACCAAATAGGTAGACCTATTGGTGGTGGCCCTTTCTTGTGTAATATACTTTGGGTCGGTAGGCCTAATGTTGATGGCCCTCTCAAGTATAATAATGTTAATGAAAATGAACTACTCTATGGGAATGGAGGCTAAGCATCGAGTGGATATGGTAAGATGGAAACTCTCCAAATGTTAGGCTAGGGTTCCAATGAACATCTTCATATCCCATAACTATGTGCTCACATAGGATTTTAGCTAGTAGGTTTTGACCTAAGCTAAAATGTTACTGGTCTTACCTTAGGCAAGTAGACCACCTCTTTATGGTGTGGGGGCCATATGACACCGGATTCCATGGTTAGCTTTCACGGTCTATGTCGGTTAATGCCTATCCCCATCTTGTGAGATGTGCATTATGGTTTCTTGAGAAGTTCTATGAAGTGTGAGTGGTAGTACGGGATGGCATCCATGCATTGCACGGGTCGGCTTTGATAGGGCTATAGTGAGTTTTCTAATGTCTTAATGACTAACGAATGAAGGTGCTCTAAATGAAGCTAATGAATAATGTTGACTTATATTCTTAATGTGATGATGCATACTATACTTGGATTGTATTATGAGTAACTTCCTTGTCATGACTTATGAAATGTTTATGTCTCTTACGTATGGGTATTGTGTAAAGATGGAAAGGATGAATGGTAAGTTTACTTTTTGTGGCCTTGATGTGGTACTTAGTGTGGATGGTGGTCTGGGACACTATTCATACATTGTACATGGTATAGCTTGGGGTTGCTTGAGGTGAAAGCTTAATGTAATGAAATGTCTTATATGGTTGATTATGTTCTAATGTGAAGAAATGACTTGTATGTTGCTTATGTTTGTATATTATGCCTCTTATACTTATGTTAATGAAGCTTTCTCAAAATTGGCATAAAAGCATGACTTTCAAATAAAATGTCCATTTTAAGTATATTTTTGCATGGTCAACATACTTAGTACATTTTTGTGTGCTAACCCATATTTCTCTTATTTTACTACAAGTGTAGGTTCCGGCAAGTGAGTTGCTTTCTCTCTAGTTCAAGGACTTGGATTGAGAATCCTCCAAGGCTAAGTGGTATGTCCTCATAGACCGAGGACAAGTGTTTATATGTTTCTTTTCTTTCATGTAATAGACATATGTTAGATTTTCGATTGTAAAGGGTCGTGACCCTACTTTTGTTTCAAGATATTGTTTTAGATGGCCATGTGAGACAATAGACTTCCACTATTTCAAATGTTTTAAATGAGTATTTTTAATTGTATGGATTTAAATAATTTGTAATTCCATATCATTCTCCTTATATCGAATGTTATGAATGCTATGAGGCTTGTATGAGACTTTTTGGAGTCTTGTACGCCGTGTCACTTCCGAGGTATAGGCTCGGGTCGTGACAATATCATTCTACTTGTATCAATCAATACCCACACTTTAAGATCCAATTTGGGAAAATAGGGTAATTCATGGATTTTTGAGGAATTCAACTCAAAATCATATAAAATCATCAATATATCCATAAACAAACATAATTCAATCATTAAAAACGAATTTGAAAGGAATCCATGAAATTGAAGTCAAACCCTAACTTTTGGGATTTCTAGCTTTGAAATTGGTGTTTTGAAAGGGCTCCATGGGTGAAGGCAAGAGGAGTTACCACCTATTGCTACGTGGGCAGAGATGAAGAGGGTAATGAGGAAGCGATTTGTTCCATCATACTTCCAAAGAGATCTACAATCTCGCCTTCAACGCTTGAAGCAAGGCTCCATGTCGGTGGATGAGTACTTCAAAAGCATGGATATGGCTATGATCCAAGCTAACTGCATGGAGGAAGAAGAGGCTACAATAGCTAGATTTTTAAATGGTTTAAATACAGAAATAGCTAATGTAGTAGAGATACAACAATATGTAACTTTAGATGAGTTAGTTGATTTGTCTGTAAAAGTTGAAAAACAAATTGAGAAAANCGGGGCGTGGACTGACCCACAGACCCTACTGGTGCAGTGTGGGTTGGGGTCTGCAACTCTTATGTTACCCCTTGACCCACGACACCAAAACATGAGGTGTGGGTATATCTATTGGGCGTGAGTCCCATCCATAGGTGGCCTATTTTGGGCAATTTCTACGAGCTGTTTTGGGTCCATCTCAAGGACCCTTGGTTTGTCCTTTGGGGGTCGTACCTTGACGCCCTAACCCTAAACCCTTCATTCTAAGTGTGGGAAGTCATATTTACGATTCTAAGCCTTATGACAAGCTTTGGTTAAGCCTCCTAGTTTCGGGGGTGTTACATTATCTCCCCCTTGTGATAATTCGTTCTCGAATGATGATCTAGACACTTTACGGAATTAAATACTCAAGACTAGAAGCCCATCCATCATGCATGAAACATCAAAATAATGCACAATTCAAAGGAGGAAACATCAACTCCATCTCAACATGATCAATGCAACACAAGGAAGTAGGAACTACATCTAACAACCCACTATGCATGAAAGCTTCAACATTTCTCAAATACATAGGAGGAACTACCTTCTCCAACCAAAAGCATGCTCAACTTAATAACGTGAAGCAAATTATGCAACTACTCTCAAATGCATACTAAAGCATGTTTGATAGTTCATCTCATGAAGCATATAGGCAAATCATACTAAATGCACAACGACATGAGGAAAGTAAATCATAAAAACACCTTTTCTTACTAAACATTAATTTCTCAAGAACATGCATATCATAAGGAGATCATGGAAACTTCTAAAACACACATGACTCCAAAACATAAACAAGCCAAGAAGAACTCTTTACTCAAGCTAGAATAGGAATAGAAGAAAGAGATGAGGATATCGGGACACTCAACCACTTTGCTATCTAAGCACATCATCTCCCCCTTGGGTGAAAGCCCACTACTTAAAACCTCAAGTACTACTTCTTTCAAAAAATTTCAAAGCATAGCCAAACACTCATAATAACCGTACCGGGTTCTAAAACCACCAGAGGCCTCACCAATTGCAACCAGTCCTTTCCAAGGATAACATCAAAGTCTAACATATCAAGTCTATTAAGTCACAAAAGATAAGCAACACCGGAACCTAAATAAGCATAAAACACATATCGCGAGCAATATTCAGAGGACTCTCTTATTCACCTCTAGCTTGGAGAGCATAGGACCTAATTTTATTCCTTTCTCTTCCCCTAGCAGTAAGTACCGGGCAATCTCTGATTTTGTGAACACTTCCACCACAACCATAACAACCCTCTATACCGGCCACACATTTACCCATATGTCTTTTTCCACATCTAGCACAAGTAGGAAATATGGGTATTCTATTCTTGCCTTGAGACTTAGGGTCAGACAGCCTTTCTTCAATAAATTTTGGGGAAAACCTAGGAGGGCCTTGTCCGTAAGACCTTTCAAGAGAAGAATTACTCTTATCAATCCTAAACCTTTTTTTCTCCCTCAACCTTTTTTCAATCCCTTGAGCACGAATCACAAGACGATCAATATTCATATCATTCTCAAGCATAACCATACAACATTCTTCCACTACTAATTCGAACACCCCCGACACAAACTTACTCATTATCGACCTAGAGTCGGCTAATATAGGTGGAGCATATCTTGACAACCTAGTGAACATACGAGCATATTTCTCAACACTCATCTTACTTTGCCGAAGTTTAATAAATGCAAGTATCTTAGCTTCTCTCATCTCTAAAGGACAACCTATCAAGAAACCCAGATTTCCATTCCATGGGGCCCGCTTCAACCGCTCTCGCTTCCTTCCATTGACTAAACCACATTTGAACTACATCTTTCAATTGGTAAGTGGCCAATTTCGCCTTATCTACCGGAGTCACTCCCACAGGGGTAACATGGCACACAGAACCCCGAAGGACTCTATATAAGCCACTTAGCATATCATAACATAAAGTACATAGAAATGATGCGGAAATTTTAAAACTTTTCTTTACAATCGAAGTCTTTATAAAATGCAAGCGGAAGTCTGTAACACTTTGTCTCAAACCATCTAATACAACTTGAATAGCTCTTCGGACGCAGCCCATACAAAAGTCTAAAACATAAAAAAAAGACATAAAGGTAATGGTGGCTTTATCCTCGATGCTATGAGAACTCACCAAATCTTCAACTCCTTTGCACTTCTAGAAACCTATCCTCAAGAATGGAGCTCAAAGATTGCCGGACCCTACATTTGTTAAGAATGTAGGCAAGAGTATGTGTTAGTACAAAATGTACTAAATATGTTAGCTATCATGACATGATAAGAGCATAACAAAAGTGTTAGCGAACATAAGACATAAGTCATAAGCATAACAGATAATAACATAATCATAAGCATAATCTCCAACATAGGCATAACAGGAGCATAAGTCAACATAAGGCAATATTGCAATAACCTAGGAAATACCACATATTCATAAGCACTGCCCATACTTAGTCTTTCATAACCTAAGAGAAACTTCATAAGTACCTTCAAGTTATACTTGTGTAATGCGTAGAATAGACCCCATAATCCCACCTAGGCTAAGTACCACTTTCAGGCCATCATACCTCTTTATCATATTTGATCTCATCATTTAGCTTACTTCTCATAAAGAAGGGAATCTCTCACCTTTAGTAACACATAACATGGAAGGCAGCTATAGCAACAATCCATCAAAACATACATCACATAAGAGAAACACTTCTTACGTAACCATAAGTCATACTTGTGCAATGCATGGATAAGACCACATAATCCTACCCATACTACGTACTCTTTTAAGTCATCATACTCATACTTCTTGGTTGGAAACTAATCCCTCTCATTAAACCTTAGAACACTATGAGGCACTTCTTCAAGCACATCTTAGCTCATTATTAGGTTGAACCCTATGAGATACTTCCTTAAGCATGTCTAAGTTCATTATTAAGATGGACCCTATGAGATACTTCTGATTAACATTTCAAGGACACTTCATCCAATTCTAAGTGTCAATGATCGCCAGTCAGTAAAAAAACCCAACTAAATGAGTTGGGGTCGAATCCCATAGGGAGCAGTAGGTGTTTACGATTCAATAGGGAAGTATGAACATGATCAAATAAGTCATAGGAAAAAAAATTACCGAATAAAGATATCATTAAAATTAGGGGGTGATAGGAATGTCAAATGGGGGGTTTTGGTTTGGAATTATCAACTACAAACAGTGGCAAACAATACGAAATAACAATAATGAGACGAGTTCTTGGGATGTGATTCGATTATAGGCTAACATAGATAAATGGGTAATTACAACTATTAGAAAATAGCTAGATATTAGTGAGTAAGCTAGGCTATAGAGGAGATAAACTTTCTCTCGAACAATTTAACCTGAATCAAGTTGATTTCTCTTGAACATCAACAAGCATGCAAAATAAAAGCAACACACACCTTAGTCCATTCACTCTCTCGAGCTGAATGTGTAGAATTGGATTTAGGATTCACTCTCTCAGACTGAACTCAACCCAATACCCACAGACCATCAATCAATAAGTTTAGTTTTAAAACCTCTCTCTTGAGCAAGCCAAAAAACACAAGGGTAGAACTGCATTTGCAACTACAATTCTTAAATTAAACCATAATTAATAATTGAACTCACTTCTAAGTAGCATTTAAACTATCAATTAGCAATACCCATAAACTAAATCAGCCCATAATCACATAATCACACCCCAAGAATTGGAGTTTTAGCTGGACATCATAAAAAGGTAAAAACAGTTACCAAATTGATTATCCATCAACTGGGTAAGTGTAGATTCGTCCTTAAAATGCTCCAATTCGAAGAATCTCAAAGACCCACTTCCAATTTCTCAAAAGTGAAAAACTTCAATTCTTCAAAGCTTAGAAAATCTAGAGAAAACTGTCTACAGAGCTCAAAACTTAATACTAAACTAAAATTATATGAGCTAAGATACTAAAGTAAGTGTTCAAAAATGTATTTATACTCACCAAAAATGTGCTGCGAAGAGTTACTCGACGAAGTAACTCGGGCACGTCGAACCAATCGGCGAGCCACCCTTTGGTCATTTCCATCGCCTTCTACCTTGTCATTCAGCATCCTCAAGTTCTGTAACTTTGGGCGATCCAACACTGCATCGCGAAACCACTCGGCGAGACGCCGACTTCTCCTTTCTCTTGCCAACTTGGTTCTTTTCTTTCAGAGCTTGGCACACTGGAAATTTAGGCGGTCAAGTAGCCATTCGGCGACTCGCCAAGTGGACTTTGCAATCACCAGGCCTGATTTTATTTAATCTTTCATCTCGCTTTGTTCCTTTTTGAAAATTAGTGTCCTTGGTTTGTTCCTCAATCCATATACCTTGAAATCAAGGGTTTTACATCAGTTATTGGCTCAAAATAAGCATTTGAGGACGCTAAATCAATATAAATAAAGCCCTAAATGAGTCCAAATCTTGGACTCATCAACACCCTAAATTAAACTTTTTCTTGTCCTCAAGTAAAACTCAAGTTTAGCAGTTCAAAAAGGATGTCTCAAATAGTGCTACAAATGACTCAATCAAGAATGCACACAACAAGACTAAACTTACTCACGCAAGGATCAATTGTGCACTCAAAGATTCAAGTTGTGACTCACTATTATTAAAGATTCTCAAGTTCATAGTACTTGCTTCAAATGCAAGTTCAAGCTCAACAAAGGTACTCCAATGCCCTCAAAACAAAGATGATTACATATTCACACACAATTGTTCAATAGTTTATAGTTCCGGAATCACTTGCAACTCTCACTCTCACAAAGATGAACACATGCATGACTTCATCCATATGTTTGCCCCCATTTTCCTACAAACATTCGCTTCAGCTCACTCAAGATAAAAAAAGTCTTTTCAAGGCTTGTAACAGGGCTGAGTGTAAAGGAATGGTCATTTAGGCTCAATTTTCACTCATGCTCAAAACTCATGCTCAAAACTCACCTCATTATTCACTTCTCATGGAATACCGAACACCTCATTTCTTTTACAACTTTCTCAACTTGTTCATTCTTTTTCTTTTTCTATCTTCTTTTCTTTCTCTTTTTTTTTTTTGTATGGAGGGGTTCCATTTTTTTCAAGTCCATGGATCAAGGGGGACTTTTTCACACTACTTGATTTACCTCCTCTTTTCACCACACCCCCAACGTAGGCTTTTGGCCTAAGTTGGCTATTCAAACAAACCACACTTCATGAGGATTATGGGTGAATGGATAAAGAGGGGTTACAATTGCACCAAGTTTCTTCCAAGAAAGGGCTAAGGCTCAAAACGGGTTCAAGNGATTACATATTCACACACAATTTTCAATAGTTTATAGTTCCGGAATCACTTGCAACTCTCACTCTCACAAAGATGTTACATGCATGACTTCATCCATATGTTTGCCCCCATTTTCCTACAAACCTTCGCTTCAGCTCACTCAAGATCAAAAAAGTCTTTTCAAGGCTTGTAACAGGGCTGAGTGTAAAGGTATGGTCATTTAGGCTCAATGGTTGATATCCTCATGAAATGTGGTATGAACATCACTTTCTTTCCTTTTCTTCAACATTTTCACTCATGCTCAAAACTCACCTCATTATTCACTTCTCATGGAATACCGAACACCTCATTTCTTTTACAACTTTCACAACTTGTTCATTCTTTTTCTTTTTCTTTCTTCTTTTCTTTCTCTTTTTTTTTGTATGGAGGGGTTCCATTTTTTTCAAGTCCATGGATCAAGGGGGACTTTTTCACACTACTTGATTTATCTCCTCTTTTCACCACACCCCCAACTTAGGCTTTTGGCCTAAGTTTGCTATTCAAACAAACCACACTTCATGAGGATTATGGGTGAATGGATAAAGAGGGGTTACAATTGCACCAAGTTTCTTCCAAGAAAGGGCTAAGGCTCAAAACGGGTTCAAGTAAAGTTCACACACTCACAAGCTTGGCCACAAAAGAGGTATATTGTCATATTATTTCAGTCTTCAAATTTGTTGCCTAAGATCATTTCAAGAGCTTGCATCGCTTAGCCAACCGGACCATCGGGGCAAATTATAGGTATCATCACACAAGGTTCATGGTAAGCTCATCACACAAGGCATTGGCACCAATATCAAACGAGACTCCACACTTTCGCTAGTAAGCAATGTTTATCACAAGAGACTCCATTCGATTACCGGCTAGTCACAACTGGATGCAAAAAATTTACACATTGTCTATGCAACTTCATTTGTCCTCATTGTAGCCGCGTATTAATTTTTGTTTGATTAAGAGCACTATTAAAGTCATCGGTATTGATCATGACCAATACTTAAATTTGCACAAGAACAACCACATTCAAACACAACAAGAGGTGGCAAAGTTTTTCAGAAGGATCAAAAATAATTTGCATTCATAATGAGGAGCCGTAAGCTCAAACATCCACAAAACAATATCAAAACACAAACCCAAAAATATATATACAAAAGATGTAGTCATAAGAGGTAGGTCTGGAAATACCTCACCCTACCACAAACAAAACATGCAGTTGTCCTCAAATGCAACAAAATAGTAAAAGTAAATAAGAATGACAGAGAGGGAGGTAAAGAAAATTCATGTCTACATAGTCTCTCCATCTGTCGAGGTATCAATGCCTGGTGCAACAGTTGCACTAGCTCCACTAGAGCTTGCCATGGATGTCTCTGTCAGCGATGTCTGCATAACTAACTATACAATTGTATCCTTTAAATCCTGTTGGTCTCCATAGATGGTCTCCTCCTGAGCATCTAGTTGCTCCTCATGCGTCTCAGCCTCTGACTCATCAGCAACAATATCCTCTATAGACACATCTCCGGTTGTCGTCGGAGGTATCTTAGAACTGCCCGGAACACCCTCAATCTCAGCTGCCTCAAATAAAGAGGTGAAGTTTGTAGACTTTAGATAGTCCACATCCTTCCTCAAATCTTCCACGTCGGCTTTCAAAGTCTTCATCTCTAAAGAAGCCCTCTGTTGACTCTTACAAGTCTCTACTCTCGATGTGAGAGTGTCAATAGATGTCCGGAGGGGTGTCAATGCAGCTAGGATGGCCTGCTCGATCATCTAAGATACCGCGACCTCTAATCGGGTAGCCCACGCATCAGTAGAATGAGTTAAGTGCCCCATCTTCAGGATCATGTGTTGCAGAGTAATCCTGGTGGGCTGTGATGTAGTAGATGAACTAGGAAACTAGGATGAAGTGCAAGCGGAAGTACCTGAAGGCTCGAAGGCCGAAGTAGGAAAAGATACCTCTGCAGGTATCGACTCAGCATTAGCCTCCGGGGATGTGTCCACCGGAGCCGCTCCTCTCATGTTTGCCTCATCCCGAGTGAAATCGACCTCTATGTGCGGGATGTTTATGGAGGATATGGGGGTGACCTCGATTTCCCTCTTCTTGTCACAAGGAACTCCAGCATGCCGGAACAGTGATGTTTTCGGAATGCGTAATGAACAACACAACTTCCAATTCAAGTGTCAATGATCGTGAAATAGTATAATAACCGAACCAAGGGTTGGGATCATCCCAAGAGAGTGGTTTTGACAATTTATAGAAAAATAAAATTAAGTTCTAACTAGTCGTAGCTAAAGATATTAATAAGTAAAAACATAGTAAATAAAGGGGGTGACACAAAAGTGTCAACTATCAAATGTGGGTTTTGTCACAAGTAAAGAAAAACAACAAAATAACAACGGAATCTAAGCAATAAGAGGGGGATTCTTGGGATGTGACAGGAATATGGGTTAATCTAAATTATTGGGTACATGCTTTCGATAGAAAAGTTATAGTGTAATAGTGACTAGGCTAAGCTTTATGTGGAAATACTTTCTCTCTCGAGCAACTTACCCCGTTTCAAATGGGTTCCTCTCGGACACACACTTGCCGCATGAAGGCCAGCCTACGCCTTACCCCACTCACTCTCTCGAGCTGAATGTTGGGATATGGGACTAGGGCTCACCCTCTCGGGCTGAACCTCATGTCGGCCCACTCCTTAGGACATCAGTTTAGCGGTTTTGATTTCGCGATCTCCCTCTCGGGCAAGCGGAAAACACATGGGTAGCTTTCTTTTTGCAACAACAAACCCATTAAATTAAACCACAACCACTAGGTGAAATCACAATTAAACTACAAATACACTATCAGCAAGCAAGACCCAATAAATATCTTAACCCATATTCGCTAAATCACACCCCAAGAATTGGGGTTTTTAGCCACAAATCAAGAGATAGAAATTTATACCTAATTGAGTTTGCATTCAAATGGGTATGGAGATTTAAGTCTTGTTATAGGCCAAGAATAAAGAATCCAAGAGACCCAACTCCAAATCTTGAAGATGAAAACTCTTTTTTCCTTTATGTCTCCAAAACCCTCTCAAGCTTTGTAACACCCCAGAAACTATTAGACCAAACTAGAGCCAAGAGCTAAGGTTCTAGAGTGGGACGTTGAGAATTTGAATCGTAGTTGAGACTTCATGTGCTTAGAATGAGGTATTTATTGGTTGAACATCAAGGTGTGCATTAGACCTAGTAGCCTAGATGACCTATAGATGTTTGGTGGTGCATGGGAAGGGGAGACACCAAGGTAAAAGGGCAAGCCTAAGCCAAAGGGCCAAGGCTGCCCAACCTTGGCAGCCACTGTCTAAGAGTTCACGACCAGTCGTGTGGACCACGGTCCGTGAAGGGGTCCGTGAAGATGCCTTAGACATTTGGGAGGCCAGGCCAAGAGGCCAAGACACTGCCCGAAGTACACGAGGCACTTCACGAGCCGTTGGCTTGACCACGGTCCGTCAAAGTGCCCGTGAAGGTGCCTTAGCAAATTAGGGTGGTTGAGAAAGGTTGGTGGAGCTACTGGTCCATGGACCATGGGCACCACCACAGACCGTGCTGCCTGTCAAGGTCTGTCCAAGTGTCTGTGGTGCCTAGGAGCCTGCGAAATTGAGGACAATTCAGTAAAATCCTATTCAACTAGGCTTAAGTGGGGGTCATTTTGTATGTATTTTATTAACCTATTTAGACTATTTTAAGTATATACCCCTTATTTTTAAGTCAGTCTAGATTAGACACTATTCAAAACCCTAAATCACTCCTCTCTAAAATATTTCTCTCTAAAAGAAGAACATCCATTGAAGAATAAGCTAGGGTTGAAGCTAGGGTCAAGAACAAAGGGTTTATTGCTAAGGCTTGTGCTAGGGATTTGATCAAGTTATGTTTAGATCTTCATCTATGGGTTCCTCCACCCATAGAGTCCCTTAGAATTTCTCCTAATTTGTGAAGAAGAACCCCAATGAAGGTAGGGTTTACTTCCAATGTATGGGTTTTAGGTGGGTATGATTCCAAACGGTTGGATACTACTCATATATGATTATTTTTCTGTTTGTTCATGATATTATGAAGAATTTATGTGAATTCCTTGATTAACCCTAGTTTTCAAGTATGTGGGTTTATGTCTTTTGATGAGAAATTGATGATCCTTGCTAGATTCTCTTGGGTTGTTGATATGTATAGAGTTTATCCAAGGATGTGAATATGCGATCATGAATTGACTATATCTATGCATGTATGTTAGAACATGAATTGAAATGATTAAGAATTGGGACTTTTGATGAATTATGCTTAGAATTAGCTTAGGACTAAGGCTTAGGCCTAATGTTTCTTGTTATCTAGACTAGTATGATGATTGTGAAGTAAAGTTCGAATGTAGGGCTTGAAGTCATAATGTTGATCACTAGGGCCTATAGAATAACTCTAATATGATGAGTTATCTTGCATGTGTGTAGGATGTGAAAGGTTAATCACCTAAAATGAATCATGCTTATTAGAATAGAATAGCTTGTGGTTGAGTCTTATGATTGCTTCATGGATAGTTGAAATATGTAGCTTGGGATGGTAGATCTCATGGTAGCTAGGGATTGAGGAAATAAGCTCTCCTAAGGTTAGCTTGAACTTGCATTGGTAGGATGATTTTCATGGTATCTTGCATTAGTATATGCATGGTAGCCTAGGATTGAGGATCTATACTCTCCTATGGGTATCTTGAAGTAGCATGGTGAGAATGTCTTCATAATAGCTTGACTTGGTTAGGCCAAGACCATTTCATGGTAGCTTAGGATTGAGACTCCACACTCTCCTAAGGATAACTTAGAGTCGTGGATTCATACTCCCGTAAGGATAGCTTGCATATTATTAAATGGTTGCATGGTGGCTAGGTCGGTACACTAGTATCCTTCCTTTTATATCTTGGTTTGTATGATATGATGTTTTCCATGGTAGTTAGGTCTAGCTTGGTAGTATGTTATTTTTTGATAGACTAGAATGAAAGATAGTTAGCATTGAGTAAGTTAGCCTAAAGAAGTAATTAGTGTGGATGGTAGTATGGGATGACATTCATACATGGCACAAGTATGACTTGAAGCTACTTATGAAATGTCCTCTTATGTGATGAATACCTAGCTTGGTTTGTTGCTATAGTTGCCTCACCATGATATGATTGACTTAAGTTGATAGTTCCTTGTCAATATGAAATAGGTCAATAGTGACACAAAGAATTGGTAGATGTGAATATGGTAACCTTAAGGATATGCTTAGTATGTGTGGTATTATGGGATGCCCCACATGCATTACACAAGTGTGCCTTGGGGTTACTTAGGAGTATAGTGCTCTTTTGACATGAAAGCCTAGGTCTTGAATATGAAGGTGGGCTATGACCAAGAATGACCAAAGAGAGGTACTTAGCTTGGATAGTATTATGGGATGCTATCTTTGCCTTGCATTAGTATACTTGGAGGTGACTTGTGAAGTAGTTCTCTTGAATATGAAAGGCTAAAGGTTGAAGTATGCAATTATGAAAGTCTTATGTTGATTTGCTACGATATGATGCTTATGTTGGAATTATGTTATGATTATGTTATTGTCTCTTATGCTTATGTCTTATGTTGACTAACCATTTGAGATGCTTTATGATATGATGCTAGCTTTCATACTTGGTACATTTTGTACTAACGTATATTGCCTACATTCTAATCAAATGTAGGGTGTTGGGAGTTTGAGTTGCTTGGAGGCTAGGTTCCTAAGTTCAAGAAGATTGAAGATTGGTGAGTCCTTATAGCTTCGAGGACAAACCCCTTATGTTTCATTTATGTCTTTTCTTATGTTTTAGACTTTATGTGGTCTGCGTCCCAAGACTTTCATTCATGTTTTTCTTAGATGGTTTGAGACAAAGATGTTAGAAAGACTTCCATTTTTATGAAATGTTTTAAATTCTCCCTACATTTCTACGATCTTATGATATGATAATGCCAAGGGCTTGTTTGTAACCCCTTCGGGGTCAAGTACGCCATGTTATGACTAGGGGGTGCTCTCGGGTCGTGACAAGCTTAGAGCAAAAATATAAAAAAGTACAATTCTAAAGTGAAAATTATGATAATTGTTCGACTCTCCAAAAACTTTCTTAAAATTAACAAAGAGTTTAGTATTTATAGACATCAGATTTGTGTTGCAGCAAATCATCGTTCGGCGAGGTCATTCGGAATCGCTGATTAACTCGGTGATTCACCTTTTGGTGTAGTTCATCTCCGTGTTGAACTAGCCTTCAGCATCGTCGTGCTCTGTGTCATTGGGAGACATAGTACTGCTTCGTGGAACTATTCGGCGAAAGGCAAACTGCTCCCCTTTACGCCGATTTGATCCTTTCCTTCAGGGTTCAGCACACTACAATAAAAGGCCAAATAAGGCACTTCGGCAGCTCGCCAAGTGGACTCGACGATCCTCAGGCCTTCAGTTCTTCGTTGTTTTCAGCCTTTTTGTCCCTTTTTGCGACGTAATGTCCATGCTTTACTTCAAACTTCGAATACTTGAAACTTAAAGGTTTTCGTTAGATATCGAGATAAAAAAGCATTTGAGGACACTATTTTTATTAAAATAAAGCCCTAAATGACTCCAATTTGTGGACTCATCAACATCCCCAACTAAAACTTTTGTTGTTCAGCCGTTCAAAAAGGGTGTCTCAAACAGTGCTACACAAGACTCAATCATGAATGCACACAATAAGACTTAATTTACTTATGCAAGGATCAATTATGTACTCAAATATTCAAGTTGTGACACACCACTACCAAAGATTCACATGCTCGCAATACTTGCTACTTGTGCAAGTTCAAGCTCAACAAAAAGTATTTAAATGCCTTCACAGAAAGAATGATTCCATATTCACACACAGAGGTTAATCAATTCAAGATCAGGAATCAGATCCAACGCTAACACTCAAAAAAAGGAACACACTGCATGTTTTCACTCATAGGCTTGCCCTTATTTTCTGATCGATCTTCGGTTCGGCTCACTCAAGATCAAAAAGGTCTTTCTAAGGCTTGTATTTGGGGCTGAGTGCAAAGGTATGGTTATTTAGTAGGCTCAGTGACTTTTTACTCATAAGATGTGGTATTCTCACGGCGTTCCCTTCTTTTCCTTTATCAATTCTTTTTCTAGTGCTTCTAAGTCATCTTTTTATTCACCTCCATGGATTTCTTGGAAACCCGATTTCTTCTGTACTATATTCCAAAATTTTTATTTTTTTTAATCTTTTTAAGAATAGGTTCCATTATTATGCAATACCATGAGTTAAGGGAGACTTTTCCTGCACTTCCTGACTTCTCCTTTTCCTTTTCACCACACCCCCAACTTAGGCTTAGAACGTTCTAAGTTGGTTATTCGCTAAACCACAAATCAAGAAGATTATAGGTGGTGGGTCAAGTAAGGTCTAGGGTTCATCAAGGTTCTTCCAAAGAAAGATAAGGCTTAAAGGGTGTTCAAAGAGTTTCACATGCTCATGTGTAGGCAACAAAAGAGGTATATGTCAAATTTGGCTCACACTCTTTAAGGTTGCCTAAGATCATTTCAAGAGGACACATTTCTAAATCAATCAAACTAACTGGGCAAGTTCTAGGTTCATTCATGCATGGTTCAAAGAAAGTTAATCACAGAAGGCATCGACACTTAACTCAAACAAGACTACACACTTTCGCTAGTGTGAAATGGTCATTACAAGAGAATCAATTCGATAAAAAGATAATCACAACGAGATGCAAATAGTTCACATGTTGTTTATGCAACTTCATTTGTCCTTGACCTAGCCGCGCATTCATGTTCGTTCAATTGAGAGCACTATTTAAGTCATCGGCATTAATCGAAATCGAGACTCAATTTTTTGCAAAAGAATAGCCACATTCAACTTACGAGGGGTGGCAAAAAAGTGCAAAAAATTTTCAATTTTTTGGAAGGGTCAAGTTCAAAATTATCATTTTACAATAAAAAGTAAGTGGAGCCTCAAGCTCAAACATCCACAGAAAAGCAGATAAATATGATTTTGAAACAAAACAATCCAAATATAAACATAAACCCGAATAGTAGCACACCAAGGTGGGCCTCACCCCACCACAAATAACAATATTTATCCTCAAATGCAAATAAAATGAAAGATAACGAAAGACAGAGAGGGAGGTAAAGAGAGGATCCTGTCAACATGCTTGCTCTATCTATCGGGGCATTAGAGCCTGATGCTTAGCTTGGAATAAATAATGGTCCTCGGAGTTTTGTTGTTCTCGTTCTCATTGTTTTCCTTTGCCTTAGCCTCTACAGCAATATTAGCTGCAGTCATCTGGTCCAAGTCATGGACTACCAGAAAGGAGTTTACAGCTGTGTAGAGTCCACGTTTCCATGAAGGAATAGTGGTGTCAACGGGAACCCTTCTGCTGGAGCTTGCTTTCTTACTTTCTCTTCTCTCTTTTACAAGTTCTTCTATCCTCACATCTCTTTTGAAATCTGTTGCTATTACATGTCTGGGTGGTATGTCCGTTCCTGCAACTTTTGGTCTAGCCATTCTTGTAAAAGACTTCGAGAAAAAGTTAGACAATATGTTAAATAAGAACATGGGCTTCCTAGATGTAGAATAGCTTCGCCAAACCAGTTGGCGAAGTGTTCATCTATTTAGGTTATTCGCTGAAAATGATGCACAGATGGCCCAAGGGTGTAGACAACGGGCGTACAAGAATCTTTTTCGGTGATTCGCCAAGTACGCTTAGCGACACTAGGATCACCACCAACAGTTACATATCAAATAATGCATGCAACAACTAATTAAAGGCGAAATGGGGACAGTAGGAGAACAGCCGAGCGGTTTGGCGAGCTTTACTCAGCTCGCCAAACATCCCAATGTGTCTATTTTTAACTCATTTCTTTCAAATTCAACATCGCAACCCCGGATAACACAGTTCAAGATTCTAAGGCATAAATTAAATGAAGACCCATAGCAATTTTACACTCCCGCCTTAAATTAATTCAGTTTTAAACGCATGTGAGGGAGAGTCCATCATTTAACAAGAGTTATTGAACGGTTATTTGGAATGTATGTAATTCAATCAACTCAGAGAGACTCAACAACGATTCATATTATGCAAATGAGTACAAATTTTGATAAAATAACTAAGGGGTTCGATTTCCAACCTCTGGTGCTGAATAAGATTGTACTGACGTGCTAGGCAGCGATGCGATCCAATTTCGAGCACATTTTACCAACCAAAATACTCTAAAAGTACAAGAAATATAAAGTTAGAGTGCATGTGTGAGTTTGATAGGATGAAGAAGTGAGATAAAGTGAATGAAATAGAACTTTTAAACCTGTTGTTTACCAAAACCGTCCAGTTTTCGCTCATTCGGCGATGTGAGTCAAGTTCGCCCATTCACTCGGCGAAGTGCCAGGTGTCTAGTTTATTCGCCAAATGTAATAGTATCTGCAGCTCATGTGAGGATTCCAACAGTGATCTACATCGAGATCGCCAATATGGTCGGCGATGCACCACGAATTTTCTACAGACCGCCGAGTTTTACAGGATCCAAACTGACAGTGCCTTGAGTCAGACGCCAGAAAGAATTGCGTTCACCGATCTTGTCGGCGATCCGCCAATTTACCTTGTTGCTTGCCTCCATATACTATTTCAATTACCTCCTTTACTTAAACCTGCACAAACAACACCCCATTATTCTACTATTAATTAGGGAACACTTAAAGGGTTTTGGGTTGCCTCACAAACAGTTCCTTAGTTAACGTCGTGGCACGACTCAAGTCCACCTTCATACCTCACTCTTGGGGTTAGCCATAGTATCACTAGGAAAACCCCCTTGTTGTCTCAGATTGAGATGAGCCGAGATATGACCCATTTGGGTCTCTAACTGCTTAATTGAAACTGAATGAGAGGTGACCGCCTGGCTGAGGGTAGACACGTCTTCTTTCATGCCTTTTAGCATTTTGTCTGACCCTTCAACTTTGTTTAGGATACGCAAGAGCATGTCCTCGTACCTACCACCTTCCGAATCCTTGGGCTTTTGTCGCTAGTGGGGAGGTACATATCTATCCTTTTCCCCATCCTTACAATTTGCATTTCGGTCCCTCCATTCACGGTCTCGGTCTTTCCATCCTTCGTCTCTACCCAAACCTTGGTTACCACCCTGCCTCGGGTAGTTTGAACGATAACCAGCGCCTTGGTTTGCGAGAAAGTTTACCTCCTCGCTATACCGAGCTTCAAACTTCATCTCATTAGGATTCGTGCACCCAACCCCCACAACATTGACGTCATGAGTACCAGCCCCCATGACATTCTTTGATAGAATATCAAGTTGTTTCATAATCTTAGCCATGTTTTGGTCTTTCTCATTATCTTTTTCAATCTGCTCCTTAGATAACTGGAAGGTGACAGGGGAGACTTGGTCCTTGCGAGTGTACCATGCTCTGTTGATGGTTTTCATGCCATCTAAAAGTTGGGCTTCTACAGCGTATGGATACTGTATTAAACCTCTGGGTGAGAGTTGATTAGCGATACCTTTGTTTACCGAGTCTAAACTCCGATAGAAGTATTGAAGAAGCACGTTCTCAGGAAGACCATGGGTTGGACATTGTTGCACTAGTTTTTTAAATCAGAGACAAGTTTCGTGCAAAGGTTCTCCATTCAGATGCTTGAAGCTTTCGATTCTATCCTGAATAGTCATCATCTTCGAGAGAGGGAAAAATCGCACATTAAATGCAGTAACCAACTCCTCCCATGAAGTAATTGAGTTACGTGGCAACTCAGCCATCCACTTGCATGCCTCACCCATCAATGAAAAAGGGAATAGCTGCAATCGAACTGATTCCTGAGAGATGTTTTTGAAGGAGAATGGTCAACACACATTTACGAAGTTTTGAAGATGTTCGTGGGGGTCCTCATGAGCTAATCAACTGAAAAGTCCTTTTAGTTGCAAAAGTTGCAACATGGTACTTGTTATGTGGAATACCACATTTCCCTCTGTTGGAGGAAGGACAGCTCCAACACCTCCCATGAGATGCAGGTCATTTATATTGGGCTCTTGGACATCGTTGAGGTTGCCGATGTCATCTTGATGACCCACTTAGCTCCCGTTACTACCGTTAACACTCATGCTTTCTTAAATGTTTACACACTCAACAAAACAAAACTAAAAAATTAAGTTAGTGAAACTACAACTAAGAAGAACAAAAACTCTATTAATCTACGAATTCTCAAATAACACCACTCCCCGGCACCAGTGCCATTTTGATTTTTTCGGAATGCGTAATCAACGACACAACTTCCAATTCAAGTGTCTACGGTCGTGCAATAGTATAATAACCCAACCAAGGGTTGGGATCATCCCAAGAGAGTGGTTTTGAGAATTTATACAAAAATAAAACTAAGTTCTAACTAGCCGTAGCTAAAGATATTAACAAGTAAAAACATAGTAAATAAAGGGGATGGCACAAAAGTGCCAAATATCAAATGGGGGGTTTTGTCACAAGTAAATAAAAACAACAAAATAACAACGGAATCTAAGCAATAAGAGGGGGATTCTTGGGATGTGACCGGAATACGGGTTAATCTAAATTATTGATACATGTTTTGCATAGAAAATTTATAGAGTAATAGTGACTAGGCTAAGCTTTATGTGGAAATTAGTTCTCTCTCGAGAAACTTACCTTGTTTCAAATGGGTTTCTCTCGGACACCCACTTTCGGCATGAAAGCCAGCCTATGCCTTACCTCACTCAGTCTCTCGAGCTAAGTGTTAGGATATGGGACTAGGGGTCACCGTCTCAGGCTGAACCTCATGTCGACCCACTCCTTAGGCCATCAGTCTAGAGGTCTTGGTTTCACGATCTACCGCTCGGGCAAGCCGAACATATATGGGTGGCTTTGTATTTGCAACTACAAACCCATTAAATTAATTCCCAAACAATATGTGAAATCACAATTAAACTACAAATAAACTATCAGCAAGCAAGACCTAACAAATAGCTTAACCCATATTTGCTAAATCACACCCCAAGAATTGGGGTTTTTAGCCACACATCAAGAGATAGAAATTTATACCTAAATGAGTTTGCATTCAAATGGGTATGAATATTTAAGTCTTCTTAGATGCCAAGAATGAAGAATCTAAGAGACCCAACTCTAAATCTTGAAGATGAAAACCCTTTTTTCCTTTAAGTCTACAAAACCCTTTCAAGCTTAGAGAAAAAATATAAATAATACAATTCTAAAGAAAAAATTATGATAATTGTTTGACTCTACAAAAACATTGTAAAAATTAATAAAGAGTTTAGTATTTATAGACTTCAGATTTGTGCTGCAGCGGATCGTTCAGCGAGTTAGTCAGAATCACCGACTAACTCGGTGATTCGCCTTTTGGTGTAGTTCATCGCCGTTTTGCACTAGCCTTCACCATCATCGTACTATGTGTCATTGGGTGACATAGTACTACTTCGCGGAACTATTCAGTGAAATGTCGACTGCTCCCCTTTTCACCGATTTGATCCTTTCCTTCATGGTTCAGCACACTGGAATAAAAGGCGAAGTAAGGCACTTCGGCGGCTCGCCAAATGGACTCGGTGATTCTTAGGCCTTTAGTTCTTTGTTGTTTTCTGCCTTTTTGTCCATTTTTGTGACGTAGTGTCCATGCTTTCCTTGAAACTTTGAATACCTGAAAATTGAAGGTTTTCGTTAGATATCGTGATAAAACAAGCATTTGAGGACACTATTTCTATTATAATAAAGCCCTAAATGAGTCCAATTTGTGGACTCATCACACAACTCGATAATTTGGACCGAGAATGAAAGGGACGTTCGGCGCTGTTTGGTCCTCATGGCCATCTCCTGCTCAATGATGAGTCCTAAGTTAAGCAGCTTGTGTAGGATGATGGATCCTAGACAAGCAGCCTTGGCGTGGCAGAGGATGGATTCATTCTATGATGGCATGACGGTACTGCTAATGTATCCAAACCAGTACCGCGCAGCTACATTCAAATCCTTATTCTCGATCGAATCTCCCACCTCAATCCACCTCGGGGTGGTGTCAGAAATCAGAGGAACAAGACAGCCTTTCAGATCATATAGGGTCTATATTGTAGCTATTCACTCACCCTCATGTTCAAATCTCGTAACTTTGTCAAGTAGAACATTTATGTGATCATTGCTTCACCTCACTTCTTTCCCCCGGACTACTAGGGACTTCACCAGTCTGAAGGCACTGGCCTTCTTCTTCCCCTAAGGAACTAGCTCACCATATGTAGCATAGAATTCACGAACCCAAGTGGGGATATATGGGCCTTGGGGCCTTGTGAAGATGTCAAAGCGATGGTACTGGAATGTGTCCCTCACCCTGGAATATCTGCCCACTAGGCCATTTGTGGACATAAGCTTCTCCTTTAGAATCATCCTTAGTCCCTCGACCTTTAATCATTTGAGTAGCCGGGGATGAGGACCCTAAACTGGTGGTGCTGGAACCACTGTTTGTGCCGGAGCTGGCACTGTATCAGCAGCAGGATGGGTGGCCTCTGGAACTCTAGACGAATCTTGGTGAGACGTTGCACAAATTTGTACTAGTTGGGAGTGTAGAGGTTGGTCATCCTCAGGCTCAGAGAATGCAGCCTGGGAATCAAAGGAATCTCCCTCATTGTTGGAGTTGTGCTTCGGTATATTAGATGCGGGCGCCTAGCCCATCCCTTTGTCTCCCTTAGGAGGTCCTTCTTGCCTTTTTAGAAGGGTTAGCTGCTCCTTCATTAATAACTATGCCCCGTGCTCATTTGCTGAGGGGATATCTAGAATCTAGATTAGTTCAAGCCAGAACTCAAGTCGTAGACAGACTCACAGAACAGATCAGCGAGTCACCGAGTCAGTTAGGCGAGCTAGATTAGTCTCGCTAAAAGGATTGGCTCAAAAATTTCCCAAAAACTCATATGTCGGCGATGTTCAGGGCCCTTCGGTGAATCGCCGATATCATTCAGCGAGCACAGACTATCCCGCCAAAAGTTACAGTGTATTTTAAGGGTCAGAGGCACAGAAAGTGCGATCAAAGAAGACTTTCGGCGAGACGTCGAGTGCACTTGGCGATCTCAGGATTCTCGCTGAAGGTTATAGAACCAAAGACAAGAAAAGCATTAAATTAAAGGGGAACTAGAAGGATTTCGATGAATCGCCGAGTGGTTCGGCGAGCTCGACCCAGCTTGTTAAACTTCCCAACATGCCTATTTTCAACCCCAACTTGCAATATCAACCCCGCAGCCCCCAAAAACAAAATAAAATAACACACATTCTCAATTAAGCTTAGACCCATGCCACCGAGGTAGTCAGACTTCCCTCGGTTGGGCAAAAATTGGCATTTGATGACTTTAACCCTTAAGAATGACGTCAAACGATCCATCATTGGGCAAAGCACTTCATTTAGCACAATTTGGGTTACTCAGACTTCACCTGACTAGACTCAACAACAATTAAGCACAACCCACAAGATTATGATCAATTTTAGAGCACAAAATTCAGGAAATCAATAACTTAGGCAATTAAGGCATGATATCAAAATTAAAACAGGAAAACAAGCACACATATACGATTCCAAAGAGTCCCAACACACATCAACACAATTGATAACAATGCATTTGAGTTCAACCGCTATTTACAAGTTTGGGGTTCGTAAAACCAACTTTTAATGTCGAATTACGATTTGAAATGCTAGGCGACAAATAATTCAAATTGGGAACACAGAATCAATGACTAAAAAGTAGTTAAATGCAAGAATATAAGAAATATAGAGTGTGGGAGTGATTGTATGAAGGTAAAAAGTGAGAGACTGTGAAAGAGTTTGAAAGTTTAAACCTTTTGTCTTTTAAAACCGTTCAGTTCGCACCCTTTCGATAATGTTAGTTGACCTCGCTGAACCACTCGGTAACACACCGAGTGGTTACTTAACTTACCTAGTTTTATGGGACCTCTAGTTAATGTGGGGTTTCAAACAGGGACAGAGTTGGGCTCGCCGACGTGTTCGCCGAGTCGCCGAGTTGTACAGACTCCATCTTCATAATTTCTTTAGTCCAACGGCAGTCCATGTCGGGCTCGCCGACCTCTTCGGTGAATCACCAACTGGACATTTTGCTCGCCAACCTGCACTTTTGAAACACATTCCACTTTTTCACCTGCACAATCAACAAACGTTTTTTTAAAATTCAAATAAAGCAATAAAACTTGGGTTGCCTCCCAAGAAGCGCCTTAGTTAATGTCGTGGCAAGACGCAAGTACCCAATCAAACTTCATTCCTTGGGTTTACCATAGTTTCACTAGGCAATCCCCCTTGTTGTCTGGGGTAGAGACAAGACAACATATGACCCATTTGGGTCTCCAGTAGCTGGATAGATATGGAATGAGAAGCAGTCATCTGATTCAGCATCTGTCGTATTCTTCGACTTTGTGGAGAATGAGTGAGAGTATCTCTTCTACTTGTCCACCCTCGTAGTCCTTGGGCTTTCCTACGCTCTTAAGGGGGAATATACCTATCTTTCTTTTTTTACAGTACTTGAAATTCTATAATCTTTTTGGCCAAAAGATCCAGCTGGGTCAACAGTGTGGCCAAATCTGGTCCTTCTTAGTCTCCTTGTTGATCTTAGTCATTTGATCAAGGAGTTGGGTTACTATTGTATAGGGTTGTCGCATTAGATCACCCGGAGTAAGTTGGTCAGCCAGTCCTCTGTTCTCCGGAACAAGAACTCTGTAGAAACAGTCCAGTAGCATCTTATCTAGGATTGCATGAGTTGGGCACTGCAGCAATAGTGCCTTAAATCTCAGCCACAAATAATGGATTGTCTTACCATCCAATTGCATGAAATTTAGGATGTTATCCCTAATAATCATCATTTTTTAAGGAGGGTGGTCCACTTGGTTACCGTTGTTGCAAGACATGCTCATTTCCTCTATTCAACAAGTAACACCAAAAACCAAAACTATAAGTAAGTAGATTCAACTATGACTAAAAAGTACAAAATTCAACATCACCAAAAGAATATCAAACAACAAAACTCCTCGGTAGCGGCGCCATTTTTGATTAATATTTCAAGGAAATTCATCCAATTCTAAGTGTCAACGATCACTAGTCAGTATAAAATCTAACTAAATGAGTTGGGGTCGATTCCCACAGGGAGCGGTACGTGTTTAAGATTCAATAGGGAAGTATGTACATGACCAGATTAGTCATAGGAATAAAAATTATCGAATAAAGATATCATTAAAATCAAGGGGTGACACGAATGTCAAATAGGGGGTTTTGGTTTGGAATTATCAACTACAAATAGGGGCAAACAATACGAAATAACAATAATGAGATGGGTTCTTGGGATGTCATTTGATTATAGACTAATGTAGACAAATGGTTAATTGCAACTATTAGAAAATAGCTAGATATTAGTGAGTAAGCTAGGCTATAGAGGAGATAAACTTTCTCTCGAACAATTTACCCTGAATCGAGTTGATTTCTCTCGAACATCAACAAGCATGCAAACTAAGAACAACCCACACCTTAGTCCATTCACTCTCTCGAGCAGAATGTATGGAATTGGGTTTAGGATTCACTCTATCGAGTTGAACCCAGCTTAACCCAAAAATACAAGGGTAGAACTGTATTTGCAACTACAATTATTAAATTAAACGACAATTAATGATGGAACTCACTTCTAAGTAGCATTTAAACTAGCAATTAGCAATACCATAAACCAAATCAGCTCATAATCACATAATCACACCCCAAGAATTGGGGGATCATAAAAAGGTAAAAACAGTTACCAAATTGATTATCCATCAACTGGGTAAGTGTAGATTCGTCCTTACAATGCTCCAATACAAAGAATCTCAAAGACCCACTTACAATTTCTCAAAAGTGAAAAACTTCAATTTTTCAAAACTTAGGAAAAACTAGAGAAAACTATCTCTAGAGCTCAAAACTTATTGCTAGACTAAAAATATATGAGCTAAGATACTAAACTAAATGTTCAAAACTGTATTTGTAGTCGCCAAAAATGTGCTGTGAAGAGTCACTTGGTGAAGTAACTCAGGCTCGCTGAACCACTCGGCGAGCCGCCCTTTGGTCATTTCCATCGCCCTTCTACCTTGGCATTTCACATCCTCAAGGTTGTAAATTTGGGCGATCAACACTGCTTCGTGGAACCACTCGGTGAGACGCCAACTGCTCCTTTCTCTTGCCAACTTGGCTCTTTTCTTCAAGGCTTGCCACACTGGAACTTTAGACGGTCAAGTAGCCATTCGGTGACTCGCCAAGTGGACTTGGCGATCACCAGTCTTGCTTTTCTTCATTCTTTCAGCTCGCTCTGTTCCTTTTTGCAAATTAGTGTACTTGCTTTGTTCCTCAGTCCGAGTCCGTATACCTGGAAATCAAGGTTTTACATCAGTTATTGGCACAAAATAAGCATTTGAGGACACAAAAATTGTGACACACCATAAATTAGTAAGTTGAACTAGTGTGTTCTAGAGCCTTTCTAAAGAGGTTTGGAGTGTAGTATGAGGTACAAAACTCGTAAAAATGATTCCCGTACTTGGAACAAGGGTTTTAGGGGTTAAACGCCTGGGTACGACCCCGTAAGGACCATCCAAGGGGTCAAGGGGTCCTTGAGGAGGACCCCAAAACAGTCCCAAAAATCTGGAAATTTTGATGACGTACAGATGGCCATCTATGGCCAGTAGATAAAACCACGCCCCGTAAGTCATGGGCGTAGGTCAAGTCTTGTTGAGTCCTGCAAAGACAAGCCGCAAGTGTAAACTACGATACCACAGGATGGCCAGTAGACCCATAGGTCCGTGGATGGGTGATCCGTAGAAGCTGCCAGTTTTTGAAATTTTAGTTTTAAGTTGGGGGTTTGGGAATTAATTTAGTTATTAATTAGGGGATTAAGGAGGTCAGATAGTTAGTTAATTTACCTCCTATATAAGCTTAATAGGTTGCTAAACTAACTCATTAATTCATTCATATTAGAACTCTCAAATTACTCTCCAAATAATCTCTCTCTGAAAGGAAATAAGAGTAAGGTTGTGAACATGATAGCTAGGGCTTTAGGGTGAAGCTAAGGTGGTTAACTATTAATGCTAAGGCTTTAAGAGTAAAGTCTAAAAGAGAATAGAAGTCTAATATGTTGGATTGTGGTGAAAGGCCAATACTCACCTAACTTACATTATGTATGCTTGATAGATGAAAGTGATAGAATCAATTGAACATGGATTGGTTGTCAAAGACATCCTTCTATGAGTTATGAGTGTTAAGCAAGGCTTAACAAGTAAACCATGGGGTGTATGCTTGTCTCCAAGTGGATATTGACAATGAGATGGAGTATCACACAAAATAGGGTCCGGACCCCAAGAAGAAAGCAGAGCCACATCTAGTTGATGTGAGGACTATCCAAGTAAAAAAGGGAACTCTTACGTAGTAGAGTGTGGTTTTTCCCAAAGTTAGGTGTCACGCCTCAAACCCCATTAAGACGAACAGGCACTCGATGCCCTAAAGGCCCGAGAGAACCCACATGTGACCTGTGCTTACTATGCATGTAACTATGAAAGTTTTGTGACAAGTTCGCCAGGGACACAACGATATGAACCGACATAAATAGACTCCAAAACATATATACAAGACTTGGCCATTGAGGCCACAACTTGTTAAGATGCAACTGAACCATATACATAAGTCTACAAAGCCTCTAAAAGATGAAACCTTTAGAGTAGGTCGGGACAGACCCCGCCTTACCCCTAGCTACGATACAATACCAAAATGAGTCTACCAAGGGCTCAGTAAAGCTCCGAAGCAACCTGGAGCTCACCAAAAGTAGCTGAGTGTCGTATTCTCCCACTGAGGATGTCTACTAGCGAGAGTACCTGTGCCTGCAGCATGAAATGCAGCGTCCCCCGCGAGGGACGTGTAACAACCTGTATTATGCGTATGCTAGTTCTATTCACATGATACTTGACATAGCTTTATAGTATAGGTGAGGGACCGTGCTCCTTATATGATTAGTGTTGGTTTAAACTAGCTCGCAAGGTGAGGTAACACCTTGCACGTTTCAACATGTGTACTGCAAGTTAGCTCCAACGGAACTATTTAAACTAGAGGTAGTAAAGTGGTAATTGGGCCAAATGCACTGCCACTTACTTGCATTAATTTGGCCCAAGTTGAGTAGAAGGATAAGGGAAAAATGGACAGCCAAGGCCCAATAGTCTTAAGTCCAAAAAGGCCCAAGTGAAAAGTCCAAATAGGTGGACCACCTATTTGCATTAATTATGGCCCAAATTGACATGAATAGAGGGATAATTNGGAACTTTAGACGGTCAAGTAGCCATTCGGTGACTCGCCAAGTGGACTTGGCGATCACCAGTCTTGTTTTCCTCATATTGTAGTGCATTTGAGTATATTTGCATATATACTTCATGAGTTGAGTTATGAGCATGCCTTACTTCGGAGTTGAAAGATTTCCTCCTTGAATAAATGCTTTTTGAGGGAAAGTTGCATTTTGGCCCCAAGGACTTGCCTCCCAGAAGGCAAAGGCACCTTCACAGGCCTTCCCACGAGCCGGGGTCAAGACCACTGGCCATGGTGGTGTCCATGAAGCTGGGGCAGTGCTTGCCACGGTTGGGGCAGCCTTGGACTTTGGCTTGGGCTTTGCCCCTTTACTTTGGCATTGGCCTTCACTCTTGTATCCCTCAACTAAACTCTAGATTGTATACTAAGCTACGAGGGTGTAATAATATCTCCCCCTTTGAAACATTCATCCTAGAATGACACTTTAGGCACTTCATAAGGTCACAACTCTAGACTAGCAACCCATCATGCATGCAACTCATCTAAATGCACATAAACAAAGGAGGAAAACTTCAACTCCAAGATAAACATATTCAATGCAACACAAGGAAGTAGGAACTACATTTAACAACCCATTATGCATGAAATTCTCATAACTAGTAATGTTCAAGGAGGAACTATCATCTCCTAGACATAACATGCTCGACATACTCTCATGGAGCCTATAAGCAATTTACTCTCAAAAAGCATTCATTTAAGGAGGAATTTTGATGAATGTATGTTTTGGACTAATTTAGGGCTTTATTTGTATAGGTTTCATGTCCTTAAATGCTTATTTTGTGCCAACAACTTATGTGAAATCCTTGATTTCTAGATATTTCGATTGAGGAACAAAATTAGGAGAGAAATGGGCAATAGAGACAACACGAGCGAAACAGAGAAGGGAAAAACAAGCCTGATTATCGCCGATATCACTCGGTCACTCGCCAAGTTGCCACTCTACCACCGAAAGTTATAGAATGTTGAGGCTGGATTAGGGGTAGCTTTAGTGAGAATCAGTTCCATTCGGTGTGACACCGATCACATCAGCGATGAATGACCTGATCACCAAAGTACTGATGCGAGAGGAAAGGAAAAAGGGCGCACTGTGGAATCACTCGGTGATCCCGATCTAGCTCGCCTAAGGTTATAGTGGTTGGACTAAGAAGAGGTGAAAAATGAAGGCGAGATGAAGGAAAATTGGCGAATCGCAGAATGGTTGGCGAAGCCCGACTTACCTCGCCGATTGGTCCCAAATAGCCACACAACAGATTTGAATAAATTGATTATTGGAAGAGACTTCGACACAGAGTTAGACAATATTTAAACAGGGGCAGGAGGAGTCCTGGGTGTAAAATTGCTACACCAAAACAGTTGGTGAAGTGCACACCCAATCAGGCGGTTCACTGGAAATGATGCATAGATGGTACAATGATGCAGATGAAGGGCATACAATAAATCTTTTGACGAGTTGCTGAGTATACTTAGCGACATTAGGATTACCACCAATAGTTACAAATCAAACGAAGTATGCAGCACTTGGTTAACGGCGAACTACAGACATTAGGCGAACCGCAGAGCAGTTTGGCAAGCTTTACTAGGCTCGCCAAACAGCCCAACGTGTCTATTTTCAACCCATTTGTTTCAAATTCAGCCCCGCAACCTGTGATAGCATAGTTCAAGCCTATAAGGCATAAATGCATTGAAAACCAATAGCAATTTTACACTTCCTCTGTAAATTAATTCACTTTTAAATGCATGTGAGCGAGAGTCCATCATTTAAACAAGAGTTATTGAACGGTAATTGAGAATGTATGTAATTCAATCAGCTCAGAGAGACTTATCAATGATTCATATTATGCAAATGAGTACAAATTTAGATAAAATAACTGAGCAGTTCGATTACCAACCTTTGGTGCTGAATTAGATCGTACTGACATACTAGGCAGTGATGTGAACCAATTCTGAGCACAATTCTACATCTAAAATACTCTAAAGATGCAAGAAATATAAAGCTAGAATGCAAGTGTGAGTTTGATAGGATGAAGAAGTGAGAGAAAGGGGATGAAATAGAACTTTTAAGCCGGTGGATTGCAGAAACCGTTCAGTTGCTGCCCATTCGGCGATGTCTATCAAGCTCGCCCATTCACTCGGCTACGCGCCGAGTGTCTAGTGACTTCGCCAAATGTAACAGGAGCTACAACTTATGTGGGGATTTCAACGGCGGTTTACGTCGAGATCACCGACATGGTCGGCGATGCGCCACTAATTTTCTACAGACCGCCGAGTTTTACAGATCCAAGTTGACAGTGTCTTGAATCAGACAGTGACAAGGAATGTGCTTGCCGATCTTATCGGCGATCCGCGAGCTGGAATTGTTGCTTGCTTCCATACACTATTTCAATTACCTCCCTCGTTTCAACATATACAAACAACACACTATTATTTTCTTAAAGCAAAACAAAGCAATAAAGGGTTTTGGGTTGCCTCCAAAACAGCGCCTTAGTTAACGTCGTGGCACGATACAAGTAAACCTTCAAACCTCACTCTTGGGGTTAGCCATAGTATCACTAGGCAAACCCCCATGCTGTCTTGGGTTGAGATGAGACGATATATTGTAACGATATGTTTATGTGCATTTAGTTGAGTTGTCTGTATGCTTCATGAGGATAAATGTTGAACATGCCTAAATATGCTTTAGTGAAAATTTGCCTAATTGTAGTGAGCATGATGTGATTGGAGAAGGAAGTTTCTCCAATGAAAAAAAAAATGAGAAAGGGGAAGTTTTAATGCACAATAAGTTTGTGGATGTAGTTCCTACTTGCTTGATTGGTATGAAGTTTGTTTGAGCCTCTTGATGTGAAGTTGATGGTTCCTCCTATGGTTAAGCACTTATGTTGATGTGTTACGATTGTTGGGCTGCTAGTCTTGAGTTGTTTTTCCCTTAATGTGTTTAAAGTGTCATTCGAGGACGAATGTTCCTAAGTGGGGGATAATGTAACGACTCAGAAAATGATAGAATGAACTGGAGCCTTGACGTTTGGGTTAGTGTGAGCTTAGGCTGATGTTTATGCTGTTTTAGAACTTAAATGGAGCTAGGTAGGCATCCTAGGGTGCAACCAAGGGCCTAGGCTAGCGAGTTAGGGTGAAAGAAGCCTTGTCCTTGGAAGGACTGTTTGGCGATACGGCTACTAGATTGCCTAAGGGGTTGGCGAGTCACCCTTATGCCCTATGGTCGCCTAGTGGACTGCCCATTTGACCAGCCTTTGAGTGATCCCACTGTAATAGACGGGCAAAGGACAGATTTTTAAAGTTACAACTTTTAGGGTCAACTTCAAATGATGACATCTTTTAGCTCAAAACGAATTAGGTGGACCATTACCTCTCCAATTAAAGGTATCTGAGTCCTCTTTCCAACGCCACCGAGTTTTCCCTTTTCCAATCTCGGAGTAAAATGTTATGCCCAAAATAGTGAAGCACTGTCAAAAAGGACGAGCTTAGACGGGTTTAGTGAAAACCTTTAAGTTTAACTTTGTGAATCCTTAAATATTTTCCTAAGTTGAGTCCCTATTATTATATGCCTTTTCTAGCAATTATAAAACCCTTCTAAACCAAAATTCTTCCTTTTAAGTCACCAATTAGAATTAAAAAGAAACCCACCTCCTCTCAAATATTTCTCTCCCTACAATCCTCCATTGAAGAAGGTCAAGAACTTGGAGCTAGGGCTTGGATTGAAGGTCGTTTCTTCATAAAATTCCTTGGGGAAGCTTAACAAAGGTATGGTGATCCTTGATTATCTTTCCTTCAAGGAGTCCATTAAAAAGGGTTTCAACTTCTATTTTCTATTCTAGGTATGGGTTCATGGGTAAAATGTTTTCAAAGTCATTATATTGGTGAATTGAAGTTCTATTTATGATTTACAGATGATTTTATATAAAACTTCTTCAACAACCCATGTTTTCATTAAAAGCCTAGAATTTGCTTATGAAGTGGGTTTAATGCCTATGATTTAATGTTGATGAAATTGTCTTTAGATTGAATTGTATTGTTGATTTATATGGTTTTCTATACCTTTTTATGATGAATTGTATATGGATGAATTGAGGATTGTGGCCTTATGGGCAAGTTATGGGTGAATCACCTTGTGGTGATAGAATTGTTGGGAATTGAGTAATGGTGATTATGGCTTTGGAGGATGGTAAGTTGACTTAATTTCATATTATTAGTAGAATTGTTCTTGATGATGATCCACTTGAAAGGTGGAGGTGTTTACTTATTTTGTACATTGTGACCATGGCCTTGAAGGCATAGTATGAGAAATTTAAGTGTTACATGACATTTTATGAATGGACATTCAATGGAGCTAATGTGATCATGTTATGAACGTAAATGTGTTATTATTGAAAGGCTTTTTTCTCAATTTTACACTCATGAATGTTGATGATAGAATGTGAAGGATTCTCCAATGTATTGCATATCCCAAATTGGTCGAGCTTGTGCATCCTTTTCTTGTTTAAATGATTATATTGTTGGTTGTTGAATACTCGGATCGGTAGGCTAGTAGCACCCTTCCACTCAAGATAATAATGAAACTTGGAATCAGTAGGCTTATCGCACCCTTCCATTAATGATAGTAATGAACCTTGGAATCGGTAGGCCTATGGCACCTTTCCATGAAGGTTAATGATGAGACTTGAACCGGTAGGTCCATGGCACCCTTTCAAGAGGAGTTAATGAGCTTTCCTAAATGAACCTTGAAACGGTAGGCTTAAAGCACCCTTTCACGTGTTAATGAATGTAATTTGGAGTTGGTAGGCCAATGGCACCTCTCATATGTGATAATGTCATGGTAATGAACTATTCTATGGGAATGTAGGCTAAGCACCGAGTGGATTTGGTTAGATGGAAACTTCCGCAATGGTTAGGCATGAGTTTCAATGATCGTCTACCTTATCCCATAAACTATGTGCCCTCATAGGTAGCTAGTGGATCCATTAAGCTATATGTACCGGTCTTCCTTAGGCAAGTAGACCACCTCTTTACGGTGTGGGGACTTATGACACCGGATTCCATGACAAGCTCTCATGGTCTATGTCGGTTAAATGCTTACTTCCCATCATGTGAGATTTCATTATGGTTTCTTGATAGGTTCTACAAAGTGTAGGTAGTAGTATGGGATGCTACCTATACATTGCACGAGTAGGGTTGGAGAGGATCATAGTGAGTTTCTCTAAAATCCTTATGTCTGTGACCTAAATATGGCCTAAATGAGGTTATTAAAGAATGTTGGTTCTCAAATGCTTAATATGAGGTGCATGTTATACTTGGGTTATATTATGAGTTATTTTCTCTTGTCATGTCTTAATTAATGATATACCTCTTATGTATGAATATTGTGCAAAGGTGAAGGAAAGGAAGGATGAGCTTACTTTAGGTGAACTAAATGTGGTGCCCTAGTATGGATGGTGATATAGGACGCTATCCATACATTGCACAGGGTATAGCATAAGCGTTGCTTGAGGTGAAGGTCCAAGGTAAAGGTAAAGGTTTTCATGTTGATATCGTTAAAGTGTGATATTATGACTTACTTGATGTTTATGCTTGTCTTGTATGTCTCCTATTCAACTGTTCATGATATTTCTAAAAGTGGCAAAATCCATTGTTTCTAGCCAAAATGTCCCTTTTAAAGCATGTTTTGCATGGTCATCATACTTAGTACATTTTGTGTACTAACCCATATTCTTCATATTTTTTTACTACAAGTGTAGGTTCCGACAATTGATCCTTTCTAGCTAGTTTGAAGTGTTGGATTACTTGGTACGTCCTCATGGATTCGAGGACAAGACTTTTAAGTTCTTTTGTTCATGTAATAGACAATTTTAGTTATTGTTTCGATTGTAAAGGATTGTGTCCCTACTTATGTTTTGTGATTGTGTTTATGAAGGCCATGTGAGACTTAGACTTTTGTTGTATGTTTTTAAAGTTGTTTTAATGAAGTTTGAATGTTTGGATGTAAATAAGTTTTTAATTCCGCACTATTATCATTATTGAATGCAATGAATGACTATGTGGCTTGTATAAGACCCCTTCGGGGCAAGTACACCTTGTTACGACTTAGGGGTGCACCCGGGTCGTGACATATATGACCCATTTGGGTCTCTAACTACTTGATTGAGACTGAATGAGAGATGACAGTCTGAGTCAGGGTAGACATATCTTCTTTCATGCCTTTGCATTTTGTCTGACCCTTCAACTTTGTTTATGATATGTGAGAGCATATCCTCGGATCTGCCACCTTCCGAATCCTTGGGTTTTTGTCACTCGTAAGGGGGCACATATCTGTCTTTCTCGCCATCCTTCCATTTTGGATTATGTTCCCTCCAATCACGGTCTCTATCTTTCCATCCTTCGTCTCTAAACCAACCTTGATTACCTCCATGCCTTGGGTAGTTTCAACGATAGCTACCACCTTGGTTGGATAGGAAGTTCACCTCCTCATGATATAAAACGTCAAATTTTTTATCCTAAGGATTTGCACACCCGACCCCCACAGCATTTACACCACGGGTACCTGCTCCCATGATACTTTTAGATAAAATATCAAGTTGTGTCATAATTTTGGCCATGTTTTGGTCTCTCTCATTGTCATTTTAAACCTGCTCCATTGATAGCTGAAAAGTGACCGGTGAGACCTGGTCTTCGCGGGTGTACCATGCCTTGTTGATGGTTGTCATGCCATCGAGAAGTTGGACTGCTACTGCATATGGTTGTTGCATTAAGCCTCCAGGCGAGAATTGGTCAGCTACACCTTTGTTTCCTAAGTCCAGGCTCCGGTAGAGGTATTGAAGGAGCACATTATCAGGCAGACCATGGGTCGGGCATTTCAATACCAATTTTTTAAATCAGAGCCAAGTCTCGTGTAGAGGCTTTCCATTCAAACTCTTAAAGCTTTGGATGTTGTCCCGAATAGTCATCATCTTCGAGGGTGGGAAAAATCTCACATTAAATGCGGTGACCAACTCCTCCCACGAAGTGATCGAGTTACGTGGCAACTCAGCTAGCCACTTGCACGCCTCTCCCATCAATGAAAAAGGGAATAATCTCAATCAAACCGACTCCTGCGAGATGTTTTTGAACGAGAATGGTCAACACACATCTATGAAGTTGTGAAGATGCTCATGTGGGTCCTCATGTGCTAGTCCACTGAAGAGTCATTTTAGTTGCAAGAGTTGTAACATGGTGCTCGTTATGTGGAACACCGCATTTCCCTTCGCTGCAGGTAGACGAATGGCTCCAACACCTCACATGAGATGTGGATCATTAATGTTGGGCTCTTTGCCATCGTTGAGGTTGCCGATGTCGTCCTGATGGCCCACCTGGCTCTCGTTACTACTATTAACACTAATGCTTTTTGAAATAGTTACACAATCAACAAAACAAAACTAAAATTTAAGTTAGTAAACTACGATTATAAAGAACAAAAATTCTAGTCATTTTGATGCTTATCGTGACCAACGACACTAACTTACGGTGTAAGTGTCTACGATCGTCGACAGTATAGTAACCCAACTAAAGGTTGGGGTCGTGTCTCAAGGGAGTGGTTTTGAGAATTTATAGAAAAATAAAATTTAGCTCTAACTAGTCATAGCTAAAGATATTTACGAACAAAAACATAGTAAATTTAAGGGGGTGACACAAAAGTGTCAAATATCAAATGGGGGTTTTGTCAAAAGTAGTAAAAAAAATAGCAAGAAAATCAATATTAGGAAGAAGTTCTTGGGGTGTGACCGCCATACAAGCTGAGATAAATCGTTGGGTACATGCTTTCAATAGGAAATTTGCAAAATAATAGTGATTAGGCTAGGTTTTAAATGTAAATAAGTTCCTTCTCGGGCAACTTACCCCATTTTAAATAGGTTCCTCTCGGACACCCATTTGCTGCGTGAAAACCAGCCTACACATTACCCCACTCACTCTCTCGAGCTGACTGTTAGGATATGGGACTAGGGCTCACCCTCTCGGGCTGAACCTCATGTCGACCCACTCCTTAGGCTATCAGTCAAGTGGTCTTGGTTACGCGACCTCCCTCTCGAGCAAGTTGAAAACACATGGGTGGTTTTGTATTTGCAACTACAAACCCATTAAATTAAACCACAACAACTTGGTGAAATCACCATTAAAATACATCTAGCCTATCAGCAATCAAGACCCAACAACAATATCAACACATATTTGCTAAATCACACCCCAAAAATGGGGGGGTTTTAGCCACACATCAAGAAATAACAAAATACACCTAAAATGATACTAAAATAAAATGGGCATCAGAAATTAAACCTTGATTTAAGCAAAGGAAGAAGAATGGAGAAGACCCACTTCCAACTTGGGGAAGATGAAATCCTTCTCTTTTCAAGTCTCCCTCAAAACCCCCTCCACACTGGAGAGAAAAATATCTAAAATGTACTATTCTATTCTGAACAATATAATAATGGTTTGGAACTTCTAAAATTAATAACAAGTTTAGTATTTATAAACTTCAGAAAATAGCGCTAGCGGATCTTTCGGCGAAGTTAGTCGATGCCACCGAATGGATCGGCGACTCGCCCTTCGTATGTTTCATCGCTGTTGCACGCTTGCCTTCAACATCTTCACGTTCTGGACCATTGGGCAGTGTAGTACTGCTTCGCGGAACTATTCGGCAAAGTGTCGACTGCTCCTTTCATCGCCTTTCTGATCCTCTTCCTTGAGGGCTTCGCATACTGGAACAAAGGGAGGAATCTGTCCTTTCGGTGAATCACCAAAGATACTTGGCGATTCTCAGGCTTCACCTTCTTCATTCTTTCCAGCCTTCTTGTTTCTTTTTGCACCTAAGTGTCTATGCTTCCACTCAAACTTCAAATACCTGAAACTTAAGAATTTTCATAAGATATTAAGATAAAATAAGCATTTGAGGACACTATTTTTATCAAAATAAAGCCCTAAATGGGTGCAATTTGTGGACTCATCAGTGGAACATAAAGGGGCAGAAGGAACAATTGGAAGATCTATTAGACAATGGCTCTATCCAACCAAGAATCTCACCATGGGTGCTTCGGTGTTGTTTGTTAAGAAAAAGGATGGTTCACTCCGAATGTGTATAAATTATTGACAGTTGAATAAGGTGACCATTAAGAACAAGTATCCTCTTCCAAGGATTGATGATTTGTTTGACCAACTTCAAGGGGCAAGTTATTTCTCTAAAATTAGTGTCTGATCGGGTTATCACCTATTGAGGGTGAAAGACGAAGATATTCCCAAAATGGCTTTTAGAACCCGATATGGTCACTATGAGTTTCTAGTAATATCATTTTGTTTGACTAACGCTCCAGCGGTGTTTATGGACTTGATGAATAGGGTGTTTAGAAAATACCTTGACATGTTTGCAATCGTGTTTATCGATGATATTTTGATCTACTCAAGAAGTGAAAGTTTGCATATTGATCATTTGAGGATCATATTGCAAATCCTTAAGGAACAACAACTTTTTGCAAAGATTAGCAAATGTGAATTTTGGATAAGATCGGTAGCTTTCCTTGGTCATATAGTTTCAAGCAAAGGTATGGATGTAGATCCTAGGAAGACGGATGCGTTCAAGAGTTGGCCTAGAACTCTATCACCTTCGGACATTAGTAGTTTTTTGGGTTTGTTCAGTTATTATCGACGATTTGTTGAGAGGTTTTCTTCTATTGCCTCTTCATCGACGACTTTGACTCAAAGAAGTCTAAGTTTATATGGTCTGAATCATGTGAAAGGAGTTTCCAAGAGTTTAAAGATAGACTTACCTCCACTCTGATCTTGACTTTGCAGAAGGTACAAATGGTTTTGTGGTATATTGTGATGCCTCAAGAATTGGGTTGGGATGTGTGCTTATGCAAAATGAACATTTATGGGTAGTGTTGCACATGTGGATGACGATAGAAAATAGTTGGCACGAGATGTGCATAGATTAGCCTGATTGGGTGTTCGATTGGTAGACTCCGCCAAGGGTGGTGTTATGGTCCAAAATGGTTTCAAATCGCCTTTTGTAAGTGATGTGAAAGCTAAACCATGTCTAGACCTAATTTTGGTAGAATTGAAAGAAGTGGTACTCAAGAAGTTTGTTGAGGCTGTCTCCCAAGGGGGAGATGGTGTACTTAGATACCAAAGTCGATTATGTGTTCCAAATGTTGATGAGTTAAGGGAACAAATTTTGGTAGAAGCCCATAGTTCTCGGTATTCTATTCACCTAGGAGCCACCAAGATGTACCATGAATTGCGGGAGATCTATTGGTTGAATGGGATGAAGAAGGATATTGTGGGATTTGTGGCTTAATACCCAAATTGCCAATAAATAAAGGTGGAGCACCAGAAACTGGGAGGTTTATCCCAAGACATCAGTATTCCTACTTGAAAATGGAAAGATGTGAATATGGACTTTATAGTAGGTATACAACGTACTCGGTGCCAATAAGATTCGATTTGGGTTATAGTAGATCAAATGACGAAATCAGCCCATTTCATTCACGTCAAAGTTTCTTATGTAGCTGAACACTATGCCAAGTTGTATTGAGGAAATGGTAATATTGCATGGTGTGACATTGTCCATTAGCTCCGATAGAGGTACTCAATTTACTTCTCAGTTTTGGAAGTCATTCCAAAAGGGCTTTGGCACCAAAGTGAAGCTTAGCACAACTTTTCACCTAAAAACCAATGGGCAAGAGGAGCGAACAATCCAAACTTTAGAGGATATGTTGAGAGCAAGTGTCATCGATTTCAAGGAAAGTTGGGATGATCACTTTCCATTTGTAGAGTTCGCTTATAATAATATCTACCATTCTAGTATTGGTATGGTCCCCGACGAAGCTATATATGGTAGGAGTTGTAGATCTCCTATAGGATGGTTTGAGGTAGGTGAGGTTTCCTTGATCAAACCCGAGTTAGTTCATGAGGCTATGGGGAAGGTATGGCTCATTAGACAGAGGTTGAGAACATCCCAAAGACGACAAAATTCCTATGCTGATGTTAGAAAGAGAGACCTTGAGTTAGATGTTAATGATTGGGTCTATTTGAAAATCTCGCGCATGAAGGGTGTAATGAGATTTGGGAAGAAAGGGAAATTTAGTCCCCAGTACGTAGGCCCGTATCAAATCTTGAGAGGTGTTGGTAAGGTTGCCTACGAGTTTGATTTTCCAAATTATTTGGCAATGGTGCATCTAGTGTTCCATGTCTCTATGCTTAAGAAGTGTGATAGCGATCTGACATCCATAGTTCCCCTAGAAGGATTGGAAGTTGATGAAAGTCTATCTTATGAAGAAGTACCGGTTGATATTCTAGACCGGCAAGTTAAGAGATTGAGAAATAAGGAAGGTTCTTCCGTGAAGGTATTGTGGAGAAACCACTTAGTTGAGTGTGTTACTTGGGAGGCGGAGGCCGATATGAAGTCTGGATATCCTCATCTCTTTCCTTCTACTCCTATTCAAGCTTGAGGTAAGTAGCTCCTCTTGAGTTTTAGTGTTTTGGAGTCATGTGTGTTATATGTGATTTTCCATGATTTCCTTATGTTATGCATGTTCTTGATAAAATCATATTTATTAAGAAAATGAGTTTTCATGATTGATGTATTCCTTATGTTGTTGTGCATTTAGTTTTTAACCTTGGTAGTCAAAGTCGTAACCTCGGTAGTCAGCCCCTGTTCTCTCTCACAAATCACTACTCTCGTTGTGAGAGCGTCAATGGAAGCCTAGAGCGGTGTGAGTGCACCTGTGATGGCTCTGTCAAACATCCAGGGCACCTCGGCCTCTAGCCGGGTTGCCCACACATCGACAGAATGGGCTAGGTGCCCCATCTTGAGGAGCATGGTCTGATTGATCGGAGGCCTGGAGGCAGTGGTACCTGAAGTAGTTCTAGGAGGGTCGGAAGGAGTGGAAGTAGATTTACGTGAAGGCCCGAAGGCCGGAGTAGGCAAAGCTGCCTCTGCAGGTATAGAATCAACATCAATCTCCGGGGATGTGTCCACTGGAGGTGCTGTCCTCCTATCCACCTCATCCTATTTGTACTCGGCCTCTATGCACCAAATGTCGATGGAGGATATGGGTGTAACCTCAACATCCCTCTTCTCGTCAAGAGGAACTCTAGCCTGCTAACACAACTCTGTAATAAGCACTAGGAATGGAAGAGATGTCTGGCACTGTTTGGCACTCATTGCCATTTCCTACTCTATAATCAGTCCCAAGTTCAGCTACTTCTTGGCAATAATGGATTCAAGACAGGCCGCCTTTGGATGGTGGAGAATGGACTCATTCTTTGATGGCATGATAGTGCTATTGATGAACCTAAACCAATATCGAGCTGCTATGTTCAAGTCCTTCTTCACAATAGGGGCTCCGGACTCAATCCACCTCGGGGTGGTGTCAGAAATGAGGGGGGCTAGCCATCCTTTGAGAACATCTAGAGTTTGTGCAGTGGTCATGCTCTGGTACTCATGATCAAAACATGTCGCCTTGTCAATACAACATTAATATGATCGTTGTTGCATCGCATTGTCTTCCCTCGAACCATCACTGACTCCACAAGTCTAAAGGCACTGGCCTCTTTCTTCCCCTGGGGTACTGATAGCATCCAAGGAAGCTCTACTCCATTGAAGGACAAGGATGAAGCTTTACCAAGGAGGCCCATAACAAGATCTCAAACTAAGGAGTTCAATGATAAGCTCAATGAGCTTCAATCACTGATCCAGAGGTGTCTTATTGGGGAAGAAGAGCTCAAGCCCAAGGGAGAGGAATTGTCCAAATGCTACAATTATGTGGTGGCCCAAATTCAAGTCCAAGATGAGGAATTTTAAGGTCCAATTTCGTGCAAATAAGGTCGAGAAGAGTCCAAGACTCAGCCACAACAAGATTTGCTTTCTGCCCAAGTTTTGAGAGAAGACTAGTCAAACTTTCCAAAATTGTCAAGATTCTTTTCCTAGTTGGGATGTACCTTATTTATTTATTTATATATAGGTTATTAATATTTTCCTTAGTCTATTTATGGTCTCCTAAGTACCATTTAATGCTTTCCTAGAAGTACTAAATTTGTTCCTAGTTAGGTTACTTAATTTCCTTTCTAGAGTAGGATTCCTTGTAGTTGTCTTTCTAGGGTTCCTTGGACGTTTTTTCCCCTTCTCCTATATATAGGAGTCCTTTTCATTCATTAAAGACAATATAGATTGATATTAATAATATTTGAGAGAGTTCTTTGAACCTTTGTGACTTGTTCTTTGAGAATTTATCTTTAAACCTTTACTAGTTTCATAGTTTAAGGTATAAAGTAACTTCTTCTTGTGATATCTTTGGTTTCTTTTTGGTATTCTTTAGAAGGTGATTAGTTTCTACATACTAATTATTGTCTTTAGTTACTCATAAAGCAGTCAAAATTCGAATATATCGTTTTGATTCGTTTTCTCAAGTAAAGACGTTAAATTTCTTCCATAAATCTATACGTTGTTACTTGGATCTTTTCAAGGCCTTAGAACATCTAATCCTTGGAAATCCGTGGATCTTTCCTTCGAATTTCCCATATCTTTAGTTAGTTTTTTTGTTTCTTTTCTTTGTGCTTCCGCATTCTAATATTCAATTCTCTATTTGTGATCTCCCTTAACCTTGCTGTTATCAGGTACTAATGCAGTGTAGAACTCTCTGACCCAGGTGGGAATATATGGGCCATGGGGCCTGGTGAATAGAGAATTGAATTTTAGAATGCAGAAGCACAAAGAAAAGAAACAAAAAAACTAACTAAAGATATGGGAAATTCGAAGGAATGATCCACGAATTTCCAAGGATTAGTTGTTCTAAGGCCTTGAAAAGATCCAAGTAACAACGTACAGATTTATGGAAGAAATCTAACGCCTTTACCTGAGAAAACGAATGAAAACGATAGATTCGGATCTTGACCGCTTTATGAGTAACTAAAGACAATAATTAGTATGTAGAAACTAATCACCTTCTAAAGAATACCAAAAAGAAACCAAAGATATCACAAGAAGAAGTTACTTTATACCTTAAAATATGACACTAGTAAAGGTTTAAAGATAAATTCTCCAAGAACAGGTCACAAAGGTTCAAAGAACTCTCCCAAATATTATTAATATCAATCTAAAATTGTCTTTAATGAATGAAAAGGACTCCTATATATAGGAGAAGGGGAAAAAATGTCCAAGGAATCCTAGAAAGACAATTACAAGGAATCCTACTCTAGAAAGGAAATAAAGTAACCTAACTAGGAACAAATTTAGTACTTCTAGGAAAGCATTAAATGGTACTTAGGAGACCATAAATAGACTAAGGAAAATATTAATAACCTATATATAATTAAATAAATAAGGTAAATCCCAACTAGGAAAAGAATCTTGACAATCTTGGAAAGTTTGACTAGTCTTCTTTCAAAACTTGGGCAGAAAGCAACTCTTGTTGTGGCTGATTCTTGAACTCTTCTTGAGCTTATTTGCACGAAATTGGACCTTAAAATTCCTCATCTTGGTCTTGAATTTGGGCCACCAAATAATTGTAGCATTTGGACAATTCCTCTCCCTTGGGCTTGAGCTCTTCTTCCCCAATAAGACACCTTTGGATCAGCGATTGAAGTCCATTGAGCTTATCATTGAACTCCTTGGTGTGAGATCTTGTTATGGGCCTCCTTGGAGTTTCTAAAGCTTCATCCTTGTCCTTCAATGGAGTAGAGCTTCCTTGGATGCTATCATTCCCCTCTTCTTGAAGAGAATTCGTCCTCGAATTCAAATCTGCATCAAAATGGGAAAGATTAGAAACATTAAAAGTAGCACTAACTTGGAACTCACTAGCAAGTTTATAAGCATTGTCCCCAATCCTTTCAAGGACTTTGTATGGCCCACTTCCTCTAGGATCGAGTTTGGTCTTTCTTTTGGAAGGAAATCTTTCCTGTCTCATATGCACCCAAACCAAGTCACCAGGTTTAAAAACAACATATTTTCTGCCCTTATTCCTGCGCAATGCAACCTCCTTATTCTTCTTTTCAATTGCAAGCCTTGTTTGTTCATGAATTTTCTTCATCATATCAGCCTTCTTCTTACCATCAAGATTAGCAAAATCATTAGTAGGCAAAGGCAATAAATCAAGGGGGGTAAGGGGGTTAAATCCATATACAACTTTAAAATGAGTCTTACCAGTAGAAGAATGGAAGGTCCTATTATAAGCAAATTCTACAATAGGTAAGTAATCTTCCCAAGAAGTCAACTTTCCTTTCAAAACAGCCCTCAACATGTTCCCTAAAGTTCTATTAACCACTTCCGTTTTCCCGTCCGTTTGTGGGTGACAAGATGTAGAAAATAGCAATTTAGTTCCCAACTTTCCTCAAAGAATTCTCCAAAAGTAACTTAAGAACTTGACATCCCTATCACTAACAATAGTTCTAGGTATTCCATGCAATTTAATCACTTCCTTTAAAAACAAGTCAGCCACATGAGATGCATCATTAGTCTTTTTACATGGAATAAAACGAGCCATTTTAGAAAATCTATCTACTACCACAAATATACTATCCTTACCATACTTAGTCCTTGGCATCCCCAATATGAAATCCATGGAAATATCAATCCAAGGGGAATTAGAAACAGTTAAAGGAATATAAAGACCATGCGGCAATGTTCTAGACTTAGCCTGTTTACATTCAAGACAATAAGAACACACTTTTTCAACATCCTTTCTCATGCTAGGCCAATAAAAATGTTCAGAAAGTATTTCCAGTGTTTTGGGTACACCAAAATGTCCCATTAAACCTCCACAATGTGCCTCCCTAACAAATAGTTCACGCAACGAGCAGTTAGGAACACATAATTTATTTTCCTTGAATAGAAATTCATCTTGAAGATTAAATTTCTCCAAAGGACCTAACTTACATTTAGCAAAAA
>NC_064293.1:22184037-22200851 GCF_019186545.1 Solanum stenotomum | reverse complement strand
GTGGCATTACCCAAAAATGGGTGTGATGGCATATATCTAATCCCATGTCTAAGACAAGTCAGCCTAACCCAACTAAAGAGCTTGTCACGACCCAAGCCTAGGGCCTAGACGTGACATGGCGAATGAGGAACCCGAAGGAACCCCAAACAAGCCTCTCAAAATTGTCATCACACATCATCGGTCACGGAAGTACATTCGACATTAATTTAACGGGAAATAGGGACTAAGGGCAAACCATTTCAAAGTGACATCATAGAACAAGAGTCAAGCTCATTTACAAAATACTTGTCCAACGCACACCTCTACATACATAGATAGGACGGGGCCATGACATACTACCGGCTCCCCTCATAGTCAAAATACAATTGCAAGCTAAAGTCTAAAAACATAGGAGTAGGAGACATAACATAGCCCTCGAATCATTGAGAACTCACCAACAACTCGGATAAGCACCGTACTAGCCACGTGAATGGAGAGAAGGATCAAGAGTAACTCCGGTCCCTACATGGTGACATCATGTAGGCAAAATATGCGTTAGTAGTTGGAATGTACTAAGTATGCGGGGTGCAACACAACAATAAACAAGGACACAATCGAAATACAAGAAATAGTTTCATAGGCATTATGAATAACAATATGAAAATGCATGATCAAAGTGAAGTCAAAACATGTTTAAGTAAATCTATACTAATAGTAGATATCATATGTGTATGCATAATCCAACCAATCTATAACCCCAACTTAGGATGGGGGATGCCGTTCACACCCGGACACCCTGGTGGCAAGGTATAAACCCTCACATGGTTGATGTTGGTCACACCCCAAGCATCCTAGGTGGTGAGATATAAACCTCTCACATGGTTGATGTTGGTCACACCCCAAACATCCTATGTGGTGAGATCTAAACCTCTCACATGGTTGATGTTGGTCACACCCCAAGCATCCCTGGTGGTAAGGTATAAACCCCTCACATGGTTGATGTTGGTCACACCCCAAGCATCCTAGGTGGTGAGATATAAACCTCTCACATGGTTTATGTTGGTCACACCCCAAGCATCCTAGGTGGTGAGATATAAACCTCTCACATGGTTGTCCGGTTCTTTTTCCCTGGACCGGGCATGGTCATGCAACACTTTATATAGGAAATTCTCATTAGGCTCTAATGCAATCTCACGTATGGAATGAACATATACACAAGCTTAGTTTGTCATCAACACATCTCTGGATTGACATACATCTCATAACTCAAGCTTTAAAGCATCGATTCATCAATTCTCCATAGTTGGACATTTTGTCAAACACCTTGAAGGCATGTAATGGAATCAAAGTGCATGGAAAATAAGGTAGTAATTATGCAGCCAAACCAGTGAACAACCTACAACAACACCTTTTTAACACCCACAATACCACATGAAAATCTCCACATCCATTCCAAATTTAGGTTCAAGTTCTAGAGTCACAACATGCTCAAAACAATCACTTTTCATGTTTAAAATTCAATGTGCAGGAAATTATTACAAAGAACAAGACTAATTTATGAATCTTAACTTAAACCTTGAATTAGTGAGTAGAATAGAGTCTAGGCACTATGGGTGGAAGGACCCATGAGTTCAACACTACATACCTTGAGTTTTTATGAAGGTCTTGAGAGTGTCTTCAATGGAAGCTTGGAACTTGGAGCAAGAGTCTCTTCAATCTTGAGGAAGGTTTTAGATTAGGGTTCTTGAGAGAACTTAAGAGAAAATGTGTCTAAGTATGGGAGAGGTGTTTTGGGAAATGTTTCAGAGATGGTAATTGAACTAATGGTATATAGGAAATAATATATGCCCTTTGGAAAAATGGTCCAACACTTAGAAAAAAAAATGAGGCGGGTGAACGGTAAAAACGCTCACTGGAAATTGCCTTTTCTGCCGAACAGATTTTACGAAAATGGGCATAACTTCTTCGTCCGAACTCCGAATGAGGTGAAACGAAGTGCGTTAAGTAGCTAACACAAAGGGCTTTCCATGGATATGTTATTAGCCACCCAATAAGTTTTGTGCTAGGAGATATGACCCTCCAAAGTAGACCCTCGAAAAAGGCTTCACTTGGAAATTTCGGATTATGATACCGTTGCTCTAAAATTTGGGTTAGACCCATTTCCCACTCAATTTGACCCCCTAAACAAGAATATGAAGTCGGAATTTTGAAAAATGAAACGAATTTTTTTTGATATAGCTAAACAAGTTTCCGGTAATTTCCGAAGCACATTTTTAAGAACCTTTTGGGTCATTTCACATGCACATACACTCCACGCATAAATATGAATATGATTTGTCTATAGTGTCAATTGAAAGGCTAATTCTCATATGCACCTTTACATACTATTATGCATGAAATGTACATGACCATGAAGATATGACTGTGTATTCTAGGATGTGAGTATGAATGTTATGTTATGATTATGGTAGTGTTGATATGTTGAATAAAAGGTAATTCTCATAAACACTAAATGAATATAAAATGAATGAACATTCTCTTATGATGGTTCTACATTGGCAAGTAGAACACTCTCTTTTCGGTGTGGGAGTAGAACGCCGGATTCCATGTAGCTCACATGGTCTATGTCGGTTAAGCTTATTATTCCCTAAATAATAAGATAATGAATAGAGCATGAACTACTCTATAACTTCTTGCTAAGTTTGCTAAGTACGAGTGGAGGTATGGGACTTCACTAATACATTGCACTAGTAGACTTGGTAGGATGTGGTAGATGGTTCCTTTACATATTGTTATGACATGAATGCATGCATGTATATTGAATGAATGGTTGCTATAAGTGACTTGTGTTTATATTCAAATGGTACACATGATCGGTTCTCTACTTATGACTATTGTTTATAATGAGGTCTAAAGGATAAAGTGCATGACTAAGGTAGCCCTATAGGAGTGCTTAGTGAGGTTAGTATTATGGGATGCTAATCACACATTGCATAAGTGTTCCCTAGGGGTTACTAAAGTAGTGGCTTTACTATGAAATGAGTATGGATGTGATATTGGCTTATGTTGGTATGAACTTATGTTTAGTATTATCATGGTGGCCTAAAGGTGATACTTAGTGTAGGTAAGACTATGGACCCGATCTATGCATTGCACAAGTANATGAAATGAGTATGGATGTGATATTGGCTTATGTTGGTATGAACTTATGTTTAGTATTATCATGGTGGCCTAAAGGTGATACTTAGTGTAGATAAGACTATGGACCCGATTTATGCATTGCACAAGTAGAACTTAGGGTTACTTATGTTGTTGTTCTATTATGATGTTATTGTCTTGATATTGACTATGCATGAGTGGTGTGTCTTGTAATAGATGATATGTGCACTATTACTATGATTAGAGACTATGCCTATGGTGATGTTTATTATCCTTTGTGCTTTGATGAACTATATGTGAGTTGTTTATGACTTATGATACCCTTCATATTTTTGGGTAACTTTCCTTATTTGGACAGCCCGACTTCAAATGGGCATGCCTCCCTCATACGAGCTCGAATATTATCAAACTTGGTTTCGTTAGAAAGAGGACTCAAATATATTTCATTTGATATATTATGGGTCCCCTAACTCGCCTTGTGCTAAAAGTTATGATTGTTTGAAGTTGACCCCAAACTTAGAAGAACCTAAGAATGACTTGAAGGAATTCTCTTTAATTCTTTTTGGAACTCAAGGTGCTACATCTAGCTACCCTAAAACATAAGAAAAATTTAAATTCCACTGTAAAATATTACTCACAACGAATACTGGTTTTAGTCCTAGCTCCAAAAAAAATTGTTGTGTTACACATATAAATAGTCAAGCATTGCTTATGAGAACAAGGTTTTACGGTCTTAGATATAATGTATTACATAGTAAAAGTAATTGTATGTACCAATAAATTATAATCAATTTTCTCTCAATTGATTTATGGTCAGAGACCAAATAATTTTTTTATCTGATAATTTTGATGTGCGGTATATGATTAATAAATATATCATGATGCACAAAGATAAATTCTCCAAAACAAGTTGAGATATACGTTAGTTTGTCTAACGTAATGGGAAGATAATATAAGAAGCAACCAAGAGTTGCAAAAGCTCCTATTGAATTTCCCTGAAGGACAGAGTCTACGATATGCATGAAGTATCATGACCAATCGGTTATAAATAAGAGAAAAGACATCAAAAAAAATTTAAAAAACCCTAAACTTGGCAGCATAACTTATTTTAGCACTTAAACTACACGGTTGTTCAAATACCCCCCGTAACATATTTGAAGTAAACTAAATGCAACCCACTCTCACTAGCTAACACCCGAAAACTAGTAGGCTAAACTATGGCTTGACGTGAGGGTTCGAGTCATAAATTTAACTTCCCGTACTTAGAGTGAAGGGTTTTGGGGTAGAACATCAAGGTATGACTCCCCAAGGACTAACCAAGGGTCCTTGAGGAGGACCCTAGGACTGCCTAAAAGCTGCCCAAAAATAGTCCAGCCACGAAAGGGGACCCACGCCCCATAGGGGGCCCACCCCCCATGGGTGAGGGTTCGTGGGTCAGGGATCCAGAAGTGGAGTTGCAGACCACCACCCATGGATTACTAGCATGCCCCATGGGTCCACCAATGGGACCACCCACGGCCCATAGGCATGGTCTTGTGGGTGAGACAGTGAGGGTCATTAAGTCGGTTAAGTGAGGGGCTTAAGGAACTTTCCAGAATTAATTAGGGGTTAAGCGGTGTCATTTTATATTAGTTTAGACCACCTATATAAAGAATTTATACCCCTAAAATAAGTCAATTAAGTCATTCTTTCAATTCACCAAAAGAACCCAATTCCCTCTCTCAAGAAGAAGAAGAAGAAGAAGGGCTTTATAATAAAGGTATGATACCTTCCTTATTCATCCATGGAAGAGGCGGAGGAGAAGGAGGAGGAAGAGGAGGAGGACGAGGAGGAGGACGAGGAGGAGGAGGAGGAGGATCAAGCTAGGTCAAATTCCTCCAATATTCCAAGCTATGTGAGGGCTTTATAATAAAGGTATGATAGATTATTCATCCATGCATTTTTCCATCCATGGAGTCCCAAAATTATACCACAATTGTGAAGATGAAATCCCCAATTCAAGTTAGGGTTCCTTCCGATATTGTGAGTTAAGTTGAATATGGATCAAATTGAGTGGATATTGATTGTCTATCATAGAATTAGTAGTGAATCATGTTATGATGAATAAATTACATGTTTTCCATTGTTAACCCTAATCTAATTGATGAAATTGAAGTAATGTGGGTTATGCCTTGTGAAGGGAAATTGAGGATTCATAGATGATCTTCTAGAATTGATGACATGTTTAGTAATAGTTCAAGAATAAAACCATGTAGAGATGAATTGAATTAGAATAATGTATATGTGATGGATCATGACTAGTAAGGCTTGAGATTGAACCTTTATGATGATATATGACTAGAATCACTTAAGAATGAAGCATGTGATTAGAATGCCTTGAAATCTAAGTATGTATGATGATTGTAAGAAGTAAAGCATTGAGAGTAAGGCTTGTAGTCATGAATGTTGATTGCTAGGGATTTGAGACTAAAGCTAATATGTTGAATTTTGCTTGTAATGGCTTTGGCTTTGAGAGAGAAGCCTATATGAGAATGGTAGCCTAGTAGATATCATTGTTAGGGAAAGACTAAATACCCACCTCATCTACCTTATAAATATTTACTTTTAATGCATAACGTGATAGAGNGTAAGGCTTGTAGTCATGAATGTTGATTGCTAGGGATTTGAGACTAAAGCTAATATGTTGAATTTTGCTTGTAATGGCTTTGAGAGAGAAGCCTATATGAGAATGGTAGCCTAGTAGATATCATTGTTATGGAAAGACTTTACCCACCTCATCTACCTTATAAATACTTTTAATGCATAACGTGATAGAGTCACTTAAGATATGGATTGGTTGTCAAGGACATCCCTCCATGAGTCATGAGTTAAGTAAGGCTTAATAACTAGTCTAAGGGGTGTATGCTTAGCCCAAATGGATATCGACAATGAGATGGAAATTCACATATAGTCGCGTCCAGGTCTCCAAGATAGAGGATACTCACACCTAGTTGAGTATGGGCTTCCAAAGTAAAGGGGGAACTCTCACATAGTAGAGTCCGGGTTTTCCCAAAGTAGGTCTCATGGATGGAAACGTTCACATAGAGAAGTCCGGGTTTCAAGTAGCAATCTTTGTATCCAATGAACTAAGACATAAGTACTTGAAAAGGTATCTCCAAGTGTTCAAAAGCATTAATGAAGTAAGACATTCTTAATGAAGCATTGTTACGCCCCAAGCCTACACCCTAGACGTAACACGACATACAAGACTCTGAAAAGTCTCATACAAGCCTTATAGCAATCATAACATTTGATATAAGGAAAATGGTACGGAATTAAAACTTTTGTTTAAATTCATACTATCAAAACTTCATTTAAAACATTTGAAAATAGCGGAAGTCTATTGTCTCACATGGCCATCTAAACAATGTCTTGGAAACAAAAGTAGGGTCACGGCCCTTTACAATCGAAAACCTTAACAAAAATCTAATACAATGAGAAACATGAAATGACATCAAAAGTACATGTCCTCGATCTATGAGGACATACCACTTAGCCTTGAAGAATCTCAATCCAAGCCCTTGAACTAGAGAGAAAGAAACTCACTTGCCGGAACCTACACTTGTAGTAAAATAAGAGAAATATGGGTTAGCACAATTAAGTACTAAGTATGATAGCCATGCAAAAACCATGCTTAAAAGGGACATTTTATTTGAAAATCATGCTTTATGCCAATTTGATAAAACTACATGAACAGAAGTATAAGAAGCATAATATACGAACACAACCAACATACAAGTAATTTCATCACATTAGAACATAATCAACATATAAACCATTTCTTCACATTAAGTTTTCACATCAAGTAATCCTCAAGCTATACTTTGTGCATGTATGAATTGCGTCCCATACCACCATCCATACTAAGTACCACAACAAGGCCACCAAAAGTGAACTTACCATTCATGCTTTCCATCTTTGAACCATACTCATACATAAGAGACATAAACATTTCATAAATCATGTCAACATATTAGGACCATCATCAAGGGCAACCCTAAGTCATACTTGTGCAATGTATGAATAGCATCCCATAAACTACTCACACTAAGTACACCTTTGAAGACACCATAGACAAGGCACATTCATATTCAACAAGTCATGATAAGGAAGTAACTCATAATACAATCCAAGTAAAACATATATCATCTCATTAAACATATAGGTTAACATTCTTCATTAGCTTCATTATAAGAGCACATTCATTTCATTTAACATTATAACATGAAAAAACACACCATGACTACTTTCAAAGCCTACTTATGCAATGCATAGATGACATCTCATACTACCACCCACACTAAGTAGTGCATTCTTGAAAAGCCATAGTTCATTAACATTCTTTGTGGAACTAAGCCTTAACCAACATAGACCATGTGAGCAATTCATGGAATCCCGGTGTCACCCTCACTGATAAGGGATTCCTACTTGCCTAAGGTAGGACCATTACTTTTCAGCTTAGGGGGATCCACTAGCTAATATACTATGTGGGCACATAGTTATGGGATAGGTAGATTGCTACTAGATACCCCGCCTCAACTCATGTGAGGGCATCCATCTAAAGAGATTGCTACTAGAAACCTCGCCTCAACTCAATTGAGGACTTCCATCTCATATCACTATCCACTCTGAGCTTAGCATTATTACCCATGGAGTAATTAACATTCATTACTTTAGTTCATTATTATGGGATAAGAAATTGTTACTAGATACCCCGCCCTCAACTCACAGTTGAGTATCTATCTCAAACCCAACATTCATTCATTGGATAGCTCATAGATTCAAAGATGAGAATAGCCTTTCAACTAAGAATCCCATATTGTGAGAAAGTCCTTTCACAACATGTCATTATCATTCATTAAAGTACAATTGAGAATAGCCTTTCAATCAACCCATCATCATTAACATAATCATAGAAACTTCATTCATTAGTTATTCATGAGTGTGTGTATGTGAGAATAACCTTTCACATATAACCTCATCATTCATCAGTATTAATTGAGAAATAACTTTCAATCATAACACAATTTCATTCTAAACATGATCATAATAATTTACATCATTCATTGAGATCACACACATATACTTTACATCATGATCCTTCATGAAATTTACCTCCAAGGCCATACATCAATCACAACCCAAACATCTAAGATTCTAAAATAGATAAGGGAATTAACATGATTCAAATACTAATTCAATATAAACATAAACAATTCAACATACTTTCATGATCAATCAATTCACTATCACAATTCACAACTTAAGAATTTGGGGGAAACATGGGTTCATAGAAGAAATTGACCATAATTAATCAATTATATAACAATCTACTCATAATTCATCATATAAAACCTTTTGAAAACGTTTTGGAATTGAACCCATGCATAGATTGAAAACTAGAGTTTTTGGGGAAAATTGGAGACTTGAAATCATCTTTGAAATTGGCTCCTTGAAAGAAACTAAGTCAAGGATGAAGACTACCATACCTTTAGGGAATAATTCCACATGAAATTGAAGAAGAAAGCTGCTCCTTGACGCCCTAGACTTGACCTTGAACTTGCTCTTCAATGGAGTTTCTAGAGAGAAAACTTTTAGAGATGTAGGTTCTAATTTTGGAGTGTTTCGAAATAATGAATTGGAAATAGGAGTTTAATACTTTAAAAACCCTTAAAATACATTAATAAACCAATAATAACCGTCCATTAAGTAAACTAACTTAATTAGGAATTTACCAAAACACCCCCCAAATTGGCCGAGCCTTAACAGCTTTTACAGGCATGACCTACGCCCCTAGACCTACGGATAGTAGGTGGGGTGACGCCCCATCCTGCTGGTCCGTGGTTTGGGGTTGTGGCTTGCCATTTGGGGCCCTGACCTACGGAGGCCATCCACGGGCAGTGGATGGACCTACGGGGCATAGGTCTCCATACATAGGTCACCAAGTTTGGGGCATATTTTGGTTTCTTGGGGTCTTGGGGGTTAGGATTTAGGGTCCCCCAACAAGGACCCTTGGTTGGTCTTTGGGGGGTCGTAACTTGACGTTTAACCCCTAACCCCTCAACCATAGCTCGGGACAACATTTTACAACTCATAACCTCACAACAAACTCAAACACACACTAGTTAGGCTCTAGTTTCACCTATTCGTTTTTCGGGTCGTTACAAGAATCTCCAAGTGTTCAAACATAATGAACTAAGACATGCTTGAGGAAGCATCTCCAAGAGTTCAAATACCTAATGAACTTAGACATGCTTGAAGAAGTATCTCATAGTGTTCCAGTTAATAACGAACTTAGACATGCTTAGTGAAGTATCTCATAGTGTTCAAAAGTAAAGAAGAGGAACTAAGATGTGCTTAAAGAAGTATCTCCTAGTGTTCTAATGTTTTAAAATAGGGACTAGTCCCCAACCAAGAAATAAGATTATGAGGACCTAAAGTGGTACTTAGCATGGGTAGGATTATGGGGTCTTATCCATGCATTGCACAAGTATGACTTAAGGTTACCTAGAAAGTGTTTCTCTTATATGATCTATGCTTAGGTTGAATTGTGCTATAGTTGCCTTCCTTGTTATGATTGACTAAAGGTGAGAGATGCCCTTGTCTATGACAAATAAGCCAAGGAAGAGATCCAAAGATGGTAAGTATGATTATGATGACCTAAAAGTGATACTTAGGCCTCATTTGTTTGCACTTAATGGGGGTCTGAATCTTAATCATTCATATTCGCCTTATCAAGTGTATTTGTTTTTGAAAACTGAATCTTAATTATTGAGATTCAGTTCATTAAGTTTATTTGTTTTATTTCCTTATAAGCCTCTTAATGGGTCTGAATATATATGAATGAATCAGATCTACAACACACTCTTAGCACCATTCTGGCTCAAAAATAAGACTATTATCTTAATTCAACTACATCACAACAACTCATAAAAGTTGTTTTTGTATTTAAATAATGTTAAATATATTCTTACCATTATAATATATTTTATTCTTATTAACTTAATATACGTCTTTTACTTTCATAAATTAATCAATATATTTGAATTGATAAGTACTCCATGATATAATATTTAGCACGGTTCAAGAAAATAAGAAAGAATTTATTATTTGATCGATAACAATAAGAAATGTCTATTATAAAATAAAATGTCTTCATAAACATTATATTACTACTCTATATAAACTATAGGTCAAACTCATTGGTGGCCTTCTAAAGTTGGCATCAAGTTTCACTTAGAAATCTCAACTGAGCAATGTTCATTTTAGACACCTCATATAGGGTCTCGCTGTTTCATTTTGACATATTTTTGACAATAAGCAAAAAGATGAAAGAGAGTGCAATACACTATTTGACACGTGACAAACAACCAATTAAATGATTACATGTGTTATTTTAAGTTAAAAGTTATTTTTAAATCTATTTAGTAAATAAAATAAATATAATATTATAAGAAAATCAATTTAACCGCCCCCCCCCCTCGCCGCGATAGTAGTCGTCTTCTCTACTATATCTAACATTTATTATTTTTAATTGTTTCGGATCTTCTGTTTTCTTTCTTTCTATTTAGGTGTTTTTTTAGGGAAAAAGAGAGGGAGGAAGGATGGAGGGTAAATTATGAGTGTTGGTATCCATTTTTCTTATGAAAAAGGTGGAGAGCGATGATGTTACCTTATCTCTTTTCCCATAGAAAATCATCTATTTTTATTACACTCAAAATCTCATTTGTACTTTTTTAAAAATTAATTATTTTCTTTTACTATTTTTCATATTTATTCTTTTTTCTTTCTTTCTTTTTAGTGTTGTTTTGTGGGAAGAAAAGAGGGAGAGGAAGAAAGAGAGAATAAATATGAAATATTAGTGATGGTATCCATTTTTTCGGCAAAAAAAGTGGAGGGAGGAGATTGTAGATTTAGAAAGGTAATAAATACAATGAAGAAGAAGAAAAATGACTTCAAAATGGATTTGAATAAAATATTCGACCTACATTGAAGGAGTTTAAGCTTCAAAAGATGGTGGGCGTGATGGCTTGAAAAAAATGAAGAAGAATAAGAAAAAATAAAATAAAAAATAGCAAAATTGAGTCTTTCACGCTCTATTGTTGAGTGTATCACACTCAGTGGCGGAGCCACATACACCTGAGGGGTGTTGATCAACACCACTTCGTCGAAAAATTACATTGTGTAGCCAGATAAAAATATATTTTGATGTGCATATATATCACATATTTTACACTTCTTGGCTTCTACGCAATTTCACTTATTTATATTTTGATACCCCTAAATCAAAAATTTGGCTCCATCACTGATCACACTCTTTTTGACTTGTCCGCAAAAAGTGTCAAAATGACATAACGGGACCCTACTTGAGTTGTCTAAAATGAACATCGTCCAGTTAAGGTGTCTAAGTGACACTTAGTGCCAACTTTGGGGGGCGACCGATGGTTTGACCTAAACTATATTACATTGCATTATATTAGATTCTCAAAGTTTTTGAGTGCAAACAATAGTCATATTAATGATGTAACCTAATGTTAAATGCTTAAAAGATAAATCATATTACCTTGTTACGATAAAAATGTTCAAAATATTATTTTCTATAAAAAAACTATTTTACTAAACTAAAGTTTTTATAATAATTTATTGATATAGCGTTTAATTTCATATGCACATTCAGATATTAAAAACATATTGTCCCAATAATTCAGTGTTCAGATTCAGAGACAACATCTTAATATGCAGATGTTTATTTAGATTTACACATCTAGATTTTAATGCACATCTTAATATCCAGATGTGTATTCAGATTCAAACTTCTTAATCTTAATGGAAACAAATGAGGCCTTAGTGTGTGTGGGATTATAGGGTCTCATCCATGCATTGTACAAGTATGCTTTGAGGTTACTTGAGAAGTAGTTCTCTTATGATATGAAGGACTAAGGGTTGACTAATGATTATATTATGCCTATGTTGGAGATTATGCCTATGACTATGTTATTGTCTCTTATGCTTATAGTTTATGTTTCATGAAGTATCTCTTATGATTTTGGCATATGACTTATGTTGACTAACCCTTATGTTATGCTCTTATGATGTTATGCTAGCTATCATAGTTAGTACTTTTGTACTAACGCATACTCTTGCCTACATTCTCATCGAATGTAGGGTCCGGCAATTTTGAGTTCCATCTCTGAGGATAAGTTCATAGAAGATCAAGAAAAAAAGATTTGGTGAGTCCTCATAGCATCGAGGACTTGATCACCCCTTTCCATTTTCTGTCTTTCTTTTATGTTTTGACCATTGTATGGGTTGTGTCCCAAGAGTTATTCAAAGTTGTTTTAGATGGTTTGAGACAAGTGTAATAGACTTCCGCTCTGCTTTTATAAAGACTTCGATTGTATGGAAAATGTTTTATATTTTTGCAGTTTGATATTATCTTATGTTATGATATGCTAAGTGGCTTACATTGAGTCCTTCGGGGTTCTATGTGCCATGTTACATCTAGGGGGTACCCCTCGGTCATGACAAACTTCGTAATCAGAGCACAAGGTTTAGAATGGTTCTAGGATGTCGCAAACCACATCTAGTAGAGTCTTGTTAATAAATGTGAAGCATGCCAAATTTATGAATAGGAGGCTATTGGATGCTTAGGAAATCTTACTTATTCATTCTCTAAGTCGTGCCATGGAGTTTGGCTCTATTAGGTCTTTCTCTTAATTTGTGCCCTATGGTTTTCAGGGTATGGCTAATACAAGGACAAATGCTAGGAGGAATGAGGAAGGCAATGAGGAGCAAGAGGTTCCTCTCCAAGCTCCTCCCCAAGCTCCAATTGACCCTATAGGGGAGAATGTTACTCATGCGGAGTTTAGGACGGCTTTCCAAATGTAAGCACAAGCCATGACGGCTCAAGTCAATAGAGAGATGGTTGCTCTGGTGACTCCTAATGTGAATTCTGCAGCTTTAAGAATGAGGGATTTTATGAGAATGAACCCTCTGGAGATTTATGGCTCCAAAGTAGAAGAGGAGCCTAAGGAGTTTATAGATGAGGTTTATAAGGTGCTTGATATCATGGGGGTGACTTCGGTAGAAAAAGTGGAGTTAGCCGCTTACAAATTGAGAGGTGTAGCACAAATATGGTATAATCAATGGAAGGAGAGAAGACCGGTAGGAGTGGGTCCAATAGAGTGGAAAGTATTTAAGTTGGCATTTCTTGATAGGTTATTTCCCCTAGAATTGAGGGAGGCTAAAATGCAAGAGTTCATTAACCTTACGCAAGGTAGCATGAGTGTTAAGGAGTATGCCTTGAAATTTACCCAACTATCCAAGTATGCTCCAACTATAGTGACAGATTCGAGGGCTAGAATGAATAAGTTCATGATGGGAGTGTATGACTTAGTAGCAAAAGAATGTTGTACGACAATGCTTATTGGTGATATGGATATCTCACGTCTTATAGTGTATTCCCAACAAATTGAGTAGTCAAAACTCAAGGAAAAGATTAGGGAGGTGAAAAGAGCTAGGACCGGTGATGGGAACTTCTCCAATGCTAGGTTCGATGAACAAGGTAGACCTAAGTTTAAACAAAGGTATTTCGGTCAAGATTCTCCCAATACCCCTAGGTTTAACCAAGAGAGAGGTGGTGGGTCTCCATCACCTAAGCCTACTTGTACCATGTGTGGAAGGACTCACCATGGTAAGTGCCTAGCCGGCATGGATGATTGTTATGGTTGTGGAAAGAGTGGGCAGAAAATGAGAGATTGCTCGGTACTTAAGGCTAAGAGAAGGGAGGATAAGAAAGTTGCCACTAGTGGTTTGGATGGGGATGCTCAAAATAAGAATAGATTATATGCTCTTCAAGTTAGATATGACCATGAGTGACCTCCGAATGTTGATACCGGTATGTGTCTTATGCTTTACTAGATTCCGGTATTGTTTGGTCTTTTGTGACTTTATATGATAGACTTTGAGGCTGTCTTGAGTATGAGTGGGCTACATTATTGTTATGTGTTGTTGATAGTAGAACCCTACTTGGCCATTTTGAGCTTTGGGTATGTTGGTGAAAGCTTAAATGATAACTTGATCAACCTTAGAATTGAAGGAAATGGTGTTTAGAAAGTCCACATAGGTTTACTCCCAAGGTGGAGACGGTGTGCTTAGGTAGGAAGGTCATTGAGTATTCTTAGTGGCCGTGATTTCTGTATATGCATGTTCATGAAAAGGGCTAAGTCTTGATAGAAATGGCATATATGCATTGGTTTTCCTCATGTTGTAGTGCATTGAGTAGAGTTGCTTATAGAACATCATGAGATGAAAAGATGAGCATGCCTTAGTTTGAAGTTGAAAGATTCCTCCTTGAATGAATGCTTTTTAAGAGTAAATTGCATATAAGCTCCATGAGTGTATGTTGAGCATGTTTTAGTTTGGAGATGGTAGTTCCTCCTTGAATATGAGTACACGTAGAATTTCATGCATTTTGGGTTGTTAGAGGAAGTTCCTACGTCCTTGTGTTGCATTGAGTACGTTTATCTTGGAGTTGAAGTTTCCTCTTTTTTCTATGTGCATTTAGATGTGTTGCATGCATGATAGGCTACTAGTCTAGAGTCGTTTCCTTTAAGAGGTGTTTAGAATCGTCATACGAGGACGAATGTTCCCAAGGGGGAGATAATGTAACACCCAAAAACTAGTAGGCTAAACTAGGGCTTGACGTGAGGGTTAGAGTAGTGAATTTAGCTTCTCGTACTTATAGTGAAGGGTTTCGGAGTATAAACTCAAGATACGACTCCCCAAGGATCAACCAAGGGTCCTTGAGGAGGACCTAGGACTTCCCTAAAAGCTGCCTAAAAATAGTCCACCCAGGAAATGGGACCCACGCCCCGTAGGAGGGCTCACACCCCATGGGTGAGGGGTCGTGGGGTACGGTCCCAGATGCGGGTTGTAGACCACCAACAACGGATGACCAGCACACCCCGTGGGTCCACCCATGGCCCGTGGGAGTGGTCTTGTGGGTGAGGCAGTGAGGGTCATTAAGTCAGTTAAGTGAGGGGCTTAAGGAACTTTCCGGAATTAATTAGGGGTTAAGTGGTGTCATTCTATATTAGTTTAGACCACCTATATAAATACTTTAGACCCCTAAACTAAGTCAATTAAGTCATTCTTTCAATTCACCAAAAGAACCCAATTCTCTCCAAGAAATTCACTCTCTAGAAAGAAGAAGAAGAAGAAGAAGAAGAAGAAGAAGAAGAGGAGGAGGATCAAGCTAGGTCAAATTCCTCCAATCTTCCAAACTTTTTAAGGCCTTTATAATCAAGGTATGATATCTTATTCATCCATGGATTCTTCCATCCATGGAGTCCCCTAATTATACCACAATTGTGAAGAGGAAATCCCCAATTCAAGTTAGGGTTCCTTCCAATATTGCGGGTTAAGTTGAATATGAATCCAATTGAGTTGATATTGATTGTTTATGACTGAATTAGTAATGAATCATGTTATTATGAAGAAATTACATGTTTTTCATGGTTAACCCTAGTCTAATTTATGAAATTGAAGTAATGTGTTTTATGCCTTGTGAAGGGAAATTGAAGATTCATAGATGATCTTCTAGAATTGATGACATGTACAGTAATAGTTCAAGAATAAAAGAATGTAGACATGAATTAAATTAGAATAATGTATATCTGATGGGTCATGACTAGTAAGGCTTGAGACTGAACCTTTATGATGATATATGACTAGAATCACTTAAGAATGAAGAATGTGATTAGAATGCCTTGAAATCTAGGTATGTATGATGATTGTAAGAACTAAATCTTTGAGAGTAAGGCTTGTAGTCATGAATCTTTATTGCTAGGGATTTGAGACTAAAGCTAATATGTTGAATTTTGCTTGTAATGGCTTTGAGAGAGAAGCCTATATGAGAATGGTAGCCTAGTAGATATCATTGTTGTGGAAAGATTTTACCCACCTCATCTACCTTATGAATGCTTTGAAGGCATAAAGTGATAGAGTCACTATAACATCCGACAATTTAAAATGAATATGAAGAAGCTTGAAATTGGAAGTAGTCATTTTTGGAAAAAAATTCAGAATCTGGAAATTCGGCCAAGTGTGGAAATCAGTGAGTTTTTGGTCAACTTTGAGCAGTCATAACTACTAGCTCAGGATGATCCAGGAGTAGTTTCAGTTATGTTTGGAAAGCCCTTGGAACAATCTTTCCAACGCCACCGAGTTTGCTCGATTCCTAGTTCGTATGAGCGAGTTATGCCCTTTGAAAGTTGGGCAGTTGGCAGGGAGTCCATCCGAAAATTTAAGGGCATTTTGGTCTTTTCACAAATCATTTCTTTTGAGGTTATATTGTTGTGTTAGGCTGATTGTGGATCATTTTTGTTTCATTTTAAAAGAGTAAGAGTTAGGGTTCTTGAGTGAAGAAGAGAGGAAGAGAGAAAGAAGAGAAGAAGAAGAAGAAGTGGGAGCTAGGGTTGTGGATGCAAGACGTTTTCTTCATCAAATTTCTTGGGGAATCTTAGTAAAGGTATGGGAGTTCTTTATCTAGGGCAAGCTATCACCCTAGAGCCAATTTCAAATGGTTTTCAACTTTTCCAAAGTTTGTGAAAAAGCCTAATTTCTACTCAAACTCA